>NW_021697140.1:0-135 GCF_005190385.1 Monodon monoceros | reverse complement strand
ATCATGAGAGATTACTACAAGCAGATCATGAGAGATTACTACAAGCAACTCTATGTCAATAAAATGGACAACCTGGAAGAAATGGACAAATTCTTAGAAATGCACAACCTACCAAGACTGAATCAGGAAGCAATA
>NW_021697139.1:0-1030 GCF_005190385.1 Monodon monoceros | reverse complement strand
ATCTTATTAGCAGTGCTACATACCTTAGTGGTCTGTAATTTTTAATCTTACAGAATTAATTTACTTCCTTATAGCAAATATACTCCCAGAAAAATGTGGACTAGAAACCACTTGAATTGTCATCCTTGCGTGTATGTGTTTTGTTGTTGTCAGTTTTTGCACAAACGTATAACAAATATTAGCAGATATCATAACAAGGAGTAAATAGGAAAACCTGCCAGAGCCTTCCGTATGTAACCAAGAAAATATATTCCATGTATGCTGTCTTCTGAGCATATGGGAAATGTTAAAATAAGTGAACCCAACAAATACTTGTAAATCACATTTGCTTTTCTTTCTTCCCTGCCCCCAACAACAACAACAAAAAGACACTCATAAATCATCCATTTTATGTATAAGCACAGTGGTTACCTCCTACTAGGCTGCTTCTGATGGTGCAAACTGGCCATGTTAAGTCCACCTGTTCTGGCATAAGGAATTTGGCTGGCTCTGGCTTGGATATGCCTTAGGTTCACTAGGTGTATATGTGTCCCTCTCCCACTAGAAAGAAAAGACCTTCAGGGCAGGGACTGACTTCTTCCTTGTTGTATCTTCAGCATCTAGCTCAGCGCCTGACACACAGTAGGTGCTTATTCAATGATGAAGGAATGAATGAGAATTTAAGAGTTCTTGTAACAGGGTGCACAGCCAGTTTTCTTCTCCATGTGATTATCCAATTTTCATGGGTAGATTTTTTTCCTCTGATGTGGGCATTTTTCCAAAGACCACACACACTAAGGCATCCTCTTGCATTTTTTAATAACCCAATTTCACCTAATGTACAGTTCTTGCAATGAGTATGAAATGAGTTTACACATGTAGGGAGTTTAGCGTTTACATGATATGTACTCAATAAGCTAAATGTTACATTATTTATCTACAAGAGGCAGAAGAGTGACTCTGAAGCCAGATTACCTAGAATCGTATCCTAGTTCTTCCATCACTGCTATGTGACCCACATGTAACTTAACTGCTCAATGCCTTATTACTT
>NW_021697138.1:0-5625 GCF_005190385.1 Monodon monoceros | reverse complement strand
TACTACAAGCAAATGTATGCCAATAAAATGGACAACTTGGAAGAAATGGACAAATTCTTGGAAAGGTATAACCTTCCAAGACTGAACCAGGAAGAAACAGAAAATATGAACAGACCAATCACAAGTAATGAAATTGAAACTGTGATTAAAAATCTTCCAAGAAAAAAAAAAAAAAAATCTTCCAAGAAACAAAAGTCCAGGACCAAATGGCTTCACAGGTGAATTCTATCAAACGTTTAGAGAAGAGCTAATGCCCATCCTTCTCAAACTCTTCCAAAATATTGCAGAGGATGGAACACTCCCAATCTCATTCTACGAGGCCACCATCACCCTGATACCAAAACCGGACAAAGATGATAGAAAAAAAGAAAATTACAGACCAATATCACCGATGAAGATAGATGCAAAAATCCTGAACAAAGTACTAGCAAACAGAATCCAACAACACCATGGTGTATGATTAAAAGGATCATACACCATGATCAAGTGGGATTTACCCCAGGAACGCAACGATTCTTCAATATACGCAAATCAATCAATGTGATACACCATATTAACAAATCGAAGAATAAAAACCAAATGATCATCTGAATAAATGCAGAAAAAGCTTTTGACAAAATTCCACACCCACTTATGATAAAAACTCTCCAGAAAGTGGGCACAGAGGGAACCTACCTCAACATAATAAAGGCCATATATGACAAACCCACAGCAAACATCATTCTCAATGGTGAAAAACTGAAAGCATTTCCTCTAAGATCAGGAAGAAGACAAGGATGTCCACTCTCGCCACTATTATTCAACGTAGTTTTGGAAATTCTGGCCACGGCAGTCAGAGAAGAAAAAGAAATAAAAGGAATCCAAATCAGAAAAGAAGAAGTAAAACTGTCACTGTTTGCAGATGCCTTGATACTATACATAGATAATCCAAAAGATGCCACCAGAAAACTACTAGAGCTAATCAATGAATTTGGTAAAGTTGCAGGATACAAAATTAATGCACAGAAATCTCTTGCATTCCTATGCACTAACAACAAAATATCAGAAAGAAATTAAGGAGAAACAATCTCACTCACCATTGCAACAAAAATAATAAAATACAAAGGAATAAACCTACCTAAGGAGGTAAAAGAACTGTACTCAGAAAACTGTAAGGCACTGGTGAAAGAAATCAAAGATGATACAAACAGAAGGAGAGATATGCCATGTTCTTGGATTGGAAGGATGAATATTATGAAAATGACTATACTACCCAAAGCAATCTACAGATTCAACGCAATCCCTATCAAATTACCAATGGCATTTTTTACAGAACTAGAACAAAAAATCCTAAAGTTTCTATGGAGACACCAAAGATCCCAAATAGCCAAAGCAGTCTTGAGGGAAAATAACGGAGCTGGAAGAATGAGACTCCCTGACTTCAGACGATACCACAAAGCTACAGTAATCAAGACAATATGGTACTGGCACAACAACAGAAATATAGATCAATGGAACAAGACAGAGAGCCAAGAGATAAACCCACGCACCTATGGTCAACTAATCTATGACAAAGGAGGCAAGAATACACAATGGAGAAAAGACAGTCGCTTCAATAACTGGTGCTAAGGAAACTGGACAGCTACCTATAAAAGAATGAAATTAGAACACTCCCTAACACCATACACAAAAATAAACTCAAAAGGGATTAGAGACCTAAATGTAAGACCAGACCGTACAAAACTCTTAGAGGAAAACATAGGAAGAACACTCTGACATAAATCACAGCAAGAACTTTTTCGATCCACCTCCTTGAGTAATGGAAATAAAAACAAAAGTAAACAAATGGGACCTAGTCAAACTTAAAAGCTTTTACAAAGCTAAGGAAACTACAAACAAGACGAAAAGAAAACCCTCAGAATGGGAGAAAATATTTGCAAACAAATCAACGGACAAAGGATTAATTTCCAAAATATATTAACAGCTCACGCAGCTCAATATTAAGAAAACAAACAACCCAATCCCAAAATGGGCAGAAGACCTAAATAGACATTTCTCCAAAGAAGGCATACAGATGGCCAAGAAGTACATGAAAAGCTGTTCAACATCACTAATTATTGGAGAAAGGCAAATCAAAACTACAGTGAGGTATCACCCACACCAGTTAGAATAGACTTCATCAGAAAATCTACAAACAACAAATGCTGGAGAGGGTGTGGAGAAAAGGGAACCCTCTTGCACTGCTGCTGGGTATATAAATTGGTACAGCCACTATGGAGAACAGTATGGAGGTTCCTTAAAAAACTAAAAATAGGGCTTCCCTGGTGGCGCAGTGGTTGAGAGTCCGCCTGCTGATGCAGGGGACACGGGTTCGTGCCCCAGTCTGGGAAGATACCACATGCCGCAGAACAGCTGGGCCCATGAGCCATGGCCACTGAGCCTGCGCGTCCGGAGCCTGTGCTCCACAACGGGAGAGGCCACAACAGTGAGGGGTCTGCGTACCGCAAAAAAAAAAAAAAAAAAAACTAAAAAGAGAATTACCATATGACCCAGCAATCCCACTACTGGGCATATACCCAGAGGAAACCATAATTCAAAAAGACACATGCACCCCAGTGTTCACTGCAGTACTATTTACAATAGCCAGGTCATGGAAGCAACCTAAATGGCTATCGACAGCCGAATGGATAAAGAAGATGTGGTACATATATACAATGGAATATTACTCAGCCATAAAAAGGAAAAACTGGGTCATTTGCAGAGATGTGGATGGATCTAGAGACTGTCATACAGAGTGAGGTAAGTCAGAAAGAGAAAAACAAATATCATATATTAATGCATATATGTGGAACCTAGAAAAATGGTACACATGAACTTTTGTGCAGGGCAGAAACAGAGACACAGATGTAGAGAACAAATGTATGGACACCAATCAGGGAAAGTGGTGGGGGCGGGGGGCGGTGGGATGAACTGGGAGATTGGGATTGACATATATATATACCAATATGTATAAAATGGATGAGTAATAAGAACCTGCTGGGTAAAAGAATAAATTAAATTAAATTCAGGAAAAAAAAAAAAAGAGGAAGGTAGAATACACCTCAAAAACCCCGAGGACCAAAATAAAATTAAACATTTTTAAAATAAATAAATAAAGCCTGAGGACCATTCTAGTCCTATCACTTACCTTTCCTAGAATTTTTTCTGTATTATGTTTCAGTCACCACACAGCTTTATGTTCCACTAGTTATTTAATAAACTATTACATCATAAGGTTAACTATGATCAATCATGTTATAATTTGCTTTCGTTTGTTAACTGAATAAATATTTATGGAGCAGCTATTTATGTGCCAGGAAGTGGGATGAATGCTGGAGTTATAGCAATAAAAACAAGACAGGAGATGGGACTTCCCTGGTGGTCCAGTGGTAAAGAATCCTCCTTGCAATGCAGGGGATGTGGGTTCAATCCCTGGTCAGGGAACTAAGATCCCACATGTTGTGGAGCAACTGAGCCCATGCACCACAACTATTGAGCTTGTCCACCTCAACTAGAGAGCCTGCGTGCCACAAACTACAGAGTCCATGCACTCTGGAACCCATGCCAGAGCTACAGAGCCCACAAGCCCTGGAGCCTGTGCACCACAACTAGAGAAGAGAAAACCCGCACGCCACAACTTAGAGAGAAGCCCGTGCACCTCAATGAAAAGATCCCACATCCCTCAACGAAGATCCCGCGTGCTGCAACTAAGACCCGATGCAGCCAAAAATAAATAATAAATATTTTTTTTTAACTTAAAAAAAAAAAAGACAGGGGAGATACCTGCCTTCATGGCACTTTATAAGTGTCAATGTCTTACATCCAAAGAATGGCAGAAAGATGATAAATTCAGACACCAGGACAAGCTAATAGGAAAGACAATTTTGGTTAGGAGAGAAGCCTTCCAGTGCTAATCAAAGTATTCCACATACATAAGGTAAAGAATGATCAACTATCACAACTTTTTTAACATTCTCTTTTAATTGGTACCAGCATAGTAAATATAATTCTACAGGACTGGTTAAAACAAAGTAACCAGGCTTCCCTGGTGGCGCAGTGGTTAAGAATCCTCTTGCCAATGCAGGGGACACGGGTTCGAGCCCTGGTCTGGGAAGATCCCACATGCCACGGAGCAACTAAGCCCGTGCGCCACAACTACTAAGCCTGCACTCTAGAGCCCATGAGCCACAACTACTGAAGCTCATGTGCCTAGAGACCGTGCTCCGCAACAAGAGAAGCCACTGCAATGAGAGGCCTGCGCACCGCAACGAAGAGCAGCGCCCGCTCGCCGCGACTAGAGAAAGCCCACGTGCAGCAACGAAAAACCAACACAGCCAAAAATAAATAAATAAAATGAAAATTTTTTTAAATGTAAAAAACCCCCAAAAAACCAAAGTAATAAGAGACAAAGCAGAAGTAAAAAATACAAAGCCAAAAAAGTAGGTTGTCACCACCTAGTATTTTCTTCTTAATCACTCTAAATCTGTTAAAAACAAGCTAAGAAATAAACTCTAACCTGTGATGGAAAGTCTACAAATAATAAGATTAATATGTTAGGGAGTTCCTAGGTGGCCTAGTGGTTAGGATTTGGCACTCTCACTACGGAGGCCCAGGTTCAATCCCTGGTTGGGGAACCATCCCGCATGCCGCACAGCGTGGCCAAAACACAAAGATAAATAAAGATTAACATGCTAGACTTTTTATGACAGTGGCTCCTGGATCGCTGAATGTTACAGGCCAATAAAATTTCAGTAGAAATTTAAGGGACCAACATAGGGTTGCAATTTTTTTTTTTTGCACATGTCAACTTTATTTGAAGTACTGACAGTAAACTTATTCAAAACAATGTAATGTTGCCTTGACGTATTTTGTATATGAGAAAGATGAATGTTAACATTTTCCATCACAGTACTGGTTGTACAATGATAATTATCATGATTATAAAATTTGTAGCAAGATGGATCCTGGTTTTCCATATTTAGTGCTATTCTAATTATATATTTTATATTAAAAAGAAGATTAAAGTAATGAGAAGTCCAAAATGTCAAAAACATGAGCTCTCATCTCAAAACAGATTTTGTCATTATAGATGGTCTAATTTCCATACCAATAATAATGTCATGTTACTTCACTATCAATATATTATGCAGGTAAAATGAGATGATACATTATCAATTAAAGTTTTTTTTTTTTGTTTTTTTTTTTTGTTTTTTGTTTTTGCAGTACGCCGGCCTCTCACTGTTGTGGCCTCTCCCGTTGCGGAGCACAGGCTCCGGACGCGCAGGCTCAGCGGCCATGGCTCACGGGCCATGTGGGATCTTCCCGGACCGGGGCACGAACCCGTGCCCCCTGCATTGGCAGGCGGACTCTCAACCACTGAGCCACCAGGGAAGCCCTATCAATTAAAATTTTTTAATTGAAATATAGTTGATTTACAAAGTTGTGTTAGTTTCAGGTGTACAGCAAAGTGATTCAGATATATATATATATATATATATATATTCTTTTTGAGATTCTTTTCCATTATCGGTTATAACAAGATAGTGAATATAATTCCCCATGCTATACAGTAAGTCCTTGTTTTTTCTCTATTTTATATATAGTAGT
>NW_021697137.1:0-2213 GCF_005190385.1 Monodon monoceros | reverse complement strand
TTGACGTTGGTCTTGTCGGCGGGAGACAGCACCATGGTGGGTTCTCTCTGAGTCTGGGTCAGGACCAGAAGCGTGCAGGGCTGGGAGTGCGCGAGCCTTTATGCCTGGGGTGCGAGGGGCACGCCCGATCGCGGGCGCGCTCATTGGCTGGCGCGGGGCCGGGATGCGCCTATGGACCTGGACAGCAGGGGGCGCGCGGCGCAATGTCTGCGCCTGGCTGGGCGGTGCGTGCTTCGCTCCCAGTTTGGGGAGGGACCTAGAGATTCTGGCCAGGGTATTCGCCCTCCCACCGGCTGCTTCCCGCCCGCTGCGTCCACCTTCCCCGGAAGTGCTATCGTGGTCCCAGCTGGCGGGGGCCGGTTTGTGGAGCGGGTTGGATGTCCGCTCCTCCACCCTTTAGAACCCCTGTGGGATGGAAGAAGGGAGTAGGTCAGCCCGTCCCACCCACCCTGGACCTAGGCTTGGCACACACTAGGCATTTTAAATTTGGGCAGAATCAGTGAATGAATGGGCGATTCGGTGCGTCTATTTCAGGCCAGAGACGGATGCACACAAGACGTGTGCGCATCGCTGACATGTCCTCAACAAATGTCTACTGGAATCCCTCCGGCTGGGGGGCTCCGGGTTCAAGTTTCTTCTTCCAGGGTGGTAGTTGCTGCACCCCAGCCTTTTTTGGGGGGGGGGCGGGTGAGCCGCGGGGCATGCGGGATCTTAGTCCCTCGACCCGGGATCGAATCCGTGCACCCTGCACTGGAAGTGCGGCGTCTTAACCACTGAACCGCCAGGGAAGTCCCCACCCCGGCCCTTTTAAGGCAAGATTTGAGGAACATTTCTCAGCTGATGTCTTACATTCACAATATGGGAAGACCTCCCACAAAGATATAAGGAAAAGACAAATGACTTATGAGAACGATTGACAGAGGATTTTAACAGGAAATTAATGGAAATATCAAAATGACCAACAAATATATGAAGTGAGACAGAGCTGAATGAATTGGCCAGAAGACAGGTAGAGGAGACACAGTTCAGTGAGAAGAGCAGGTTGAAGAAAAATATGCCTAAGGTAGAATGGTATTTTTGACCAAAAAAAAAAAAAAAAGTACAGTTGTAGATGTAGCTGTGTCCCCTCAGCACAGGATAGGAGCCAGTGGGGTCAGTCCCAAACTGTGAGCCTTGGCTCTTTCTGTGGGGGTTAGGTGGACAGGACAGAGGGATTCTCTCTCTCCTTTGAATCACACAAAAAGGGTGTGTGTGTGTGTGTGTGAAAAAAAACATGGGTGGATTTTAATTTAATTCTTCAGTGTTTTTCTATATTTAAATGAAAGCAAATTGGGCTGTGGGGCAGAGGAAGAGTGTGTGGTGGAGAGGGGGAAGCCACTCCCCAGCTGTTCGAAGAGGTCCTTGTCCAGAAAGAAAGTGGTGAGCAGGGGCCCCACCACCCTCCCCAAACTTTTATCCAGCGCTGGGCGTTGCCCTGAAGATGGGGGCTTGGCTGGAGTTGCTGATAGGGTCCCTAAGGGCTACAGGGTGGGTGGGGTGTGCAAGGTTCCAGCGTGGAGTCCAGGGCACTGGCGCGCGGGACGGGGGCCTTTGTGAAGGTTGCTCACAGCACCAAGGCAGAACTGCCGGGAGACCCCACAAAAAGCCTGTTTGTGTGGTTTGTTGTTTGGATCTAACTGTATCTTTTTTTTTTTGCGGTACGCGGGCCTCTTACCGCTGTGGCCTCTCCTGTTGCGGAGCACAGGCTCTGGACGCGCAGGCCCAGCGACCATGGCCCACGGGCCCAGCCGCTCCACGGCATGTGGGATCCTCCCGCACCAGGGCACGAACCCGCGTCCCCTGCATCGGCAGGCGGATTCCCAACTACTGCGCCACCAGGGAAGCCCCTAACTGTATCTTTAAGGGGAATCAGAGAAACTGCAAAACAGGGTGCCATTTTAGGACTACCCACCTCGGGCAGAGCCCTTGCAAGTCAGAGCTTGGTTCAGCAGATTCTGGGAGGCCTCAGCCTTAGCTCCCATCCCTCCTCAGCCCTCCCATTCCTCGTTGCTGGGAACCACCCCGACCCCGGCACGGTTTGTGGACACAGAGAACTGAGGCTACAGAGGCTGCAGCCCACTCAGACTTTATTCAAAGATCGGGAAGTGAGGGAGCCCAGAGCGCCAGAGGGCCCCAGGCCAGGGTAGGAATCGCGGAGGCTCCAGCTTAACGGT
>NW_021697136.1:0-1383 GCF_005190385.1 Monodon monoceros | reverse complement strand
TCCTGCATAGCTCTGCTAACATAGGGAACCAATTAATGAATTCCAAATAACAGTGAAATGTTTAGAAGAGTTGGGACGATTTGGGAAAAAGTGGACAGATCCTACAAGCCTCTAGTTTTCATGCAGAAAATAAATAAAGCTTCAGTGGGCTGGGACTTTGAAAAGCATTTATGAAATGAGTGATACTGGGCAGTGATACCACCACCAACAACCCCCACCCATGCCTCCGTGCTCTGTTCTCTGAGTCTAAAATGAAGATCGGAGCAAAGGATGCTTGTGAAAGTTAAATAAGATGATGCTCATAGAAGGTGCTCAGAAGACGTGGTCCCCTGTAGGAAAAGGAGTGGAGGGAACCCAAGTCCCAGGCCTAGGGCCCCAGTCTCTTCTCAGACTCTGAAATAGACAATGATGATTCCTAATTGTAAGTGTCGCCAAAGGTCTTCCCAAAATACCTTAACCAGAGCTAAAAATCTTACACGTCATTGCTAAATACATGTTGTTTGGAGGTAGACCAAACTCTTCAAACCATGGGGTTTATGATGAAAAGATAGTCAAAGGTCCTCATGGGGTAGAGGGAGCTGGAAATCGCTGACACAAATCTGTAGATTTCAAACTTCTAAAAAAAAACAATAGAACCACCCACCCCCCACCCTGTCAACACACACACACACTTTTATCCAAACAACTTTTACAGGGAACCTCAAGCTATGAAACAGATGGGGGCAGGGGCAGGGGCAGAGGCAGAGGATAGGTGGGCCTGCCTACTCCTCTCTGGAATCTGACGAGGGGCTCCTGGGGCACGTCCACACACCCTGGAGCCCCCCAGGTGAAAACCATGCATCTAGATAACCCCAGAGTCCCGGCCAGCACTGCGACTCTCTAAGGCTAAACCGCAGTTTCCAAGCAGTAACAGACCGGCTAATGTTTTCTGAGAGCTTCCTATACTCCAGGATCTGTGCTTAGCTCCTGACACATGCTATCTTATATTGGCCTCACATGTTCTCCAGGAGGAAGACGCTAGTAGTAGTACTCTTAGGATCCCCATTCTCAGCTGAGGAAGATAAGGCCCGATGCAAGGATACTGGGCATTATAAGAAAAGTGTCCAAGTTCATTGAGTTTGAACATCATGGAGCCAAGAACAAACCTAGATAGTCTGGGTCTCGAATCTGTGTTCTTAACCCAGCCTGTAAAGCCTCCTAGTTTTGAGGGTTAATAGAATCTTTGTGAGTTAAAGTTTCCAATTCCCCATCAATTGACACTGTAACACCATTTTTAGTTTTGGGTTTTTTTTTTGTTTGCTTGTTTTGTTTTCTTTTGCTTTGTTTTTAAGAAGACGTATGGGAGTGACCCCCAATTCACCTCAATCTCTTATCTAAAACCCT
>NW_021697135.1:0-2200 GCF_005190385.1 Monodon monoceros | reverse complement strand
CCCCGTCCCCTAACCCTAACCCTAAACCTTACCCGAAGCCTTACCCTCACCCGTCCCCTAATCCTAAGCCGTACGCTAACACTAACCCGTACCCTAACACGTAGGCTCACCCTAACGCGTTGTCGTACCGTAACCTGTACCCTAAACCGTCCCCATCCCCTAACCCTAACACTAACCCTAACCCTAAGCCTTACCCGAAGCTTTACCTTCACCCGTCCCCTAATCCTAACCCGTAAGCTAACACTAACCCGTACCCTAACACGTACGCTCACCCTAAACCATTGTCGTACCCTTTCCTGTACCCTAAACCGTCCCCGTCCCCTAACACTAACCCTAACACTAACCCTTACCCTAACCCTAACTCTAACCCTATCCCTAACCCTAACCCTTACCCGAAGCCTTACTCTAACCCGTCCCCACTTCCTAACCCGTACACTAACACTAACCCGTACCCTAACACGTACGCTCACCCTAAACAGTTGTCGTACCCTAACCTGTAACCTAAACCGTCCCCATTGACGAATCCTAAACCTAACCCTTACCCGAAGCCTTACCCTAACCCGTCCCCTAATCCTAAACCGTACGCTAACACTAACCCATACCCTAACAAGTACGCTCACCCTAAACCGTTGTCATAACTTAACCTGTAAGCTAAACGGTCCCCGTCCCCTAACCCTTACCCTAAACCTTACCCGAAGCCTTACCCTAACCCGTCCCCTAATCCTAACCCGTACGCTAACACTAACCCGTACCCTAACACGTACACTCATCCTAAACACTTGTCGTACCCTAACCTGTACCTTAAACCGTCCTCGTCCCCTAACCCTAACCCTAACCCTTACTCGAAGCCTTACCCTAACCCATTCCCTAATCCTATCCCATACGCTAACACTAACCCGTACCCTAACACGTACGCTCACCCGAAACCGTTGTCGTACCCTAACCTCTACCCTAAAACGTTCCTGTCCCCTAACACTAGCCCTAACACTAACCCTAACCCTAACCCTTACCCGAAGCCTGACACTAACCCTTCCCCTAATCCTCAACCATACGCTAACACTAAACCGTACCCTAACATGTAAGCTCACCCTAAACTGTTGTCGTACACTAACCTGTACCCTAAACCATCACCGTCCCCTAACCCTAACCCTAACCCTAACCCTTACCCTAAGCCTTACTCTAACCCGTCCAGTAATCCTAACCCGTACGCTAACACTAACCCAGACCCTAACACGTACGCTCACCCTAAACAGTTGTCGTAACCTAACGTGTACACTAAACCGTCCCCGTCCCCTAACCCTAACCCTAACCCTAAACCTAACCCTAACGCTTACCCGAAGCCTTACCCTAACCCGTACCCTACTCCTAACCCGTACGCTAACACTAACCCGTACCTTAACATGTACGCTCACCCTAAACCTTTGTCGTACCCTAACCTGTACCCTAAACCTTCCCCGTCCCCTAACCCTAAACCTAACTCTTACCCGAAGCCTTAGACTAACCCTTCCCATAATCCTAAACAGTACGCTAACACTAACCCGTACCCTAACACGTACGTTCACCATAAACCGTTGTCGTACCCTAAACTGTACCCTAATCCGTCCCCGTCCCGTAACCCTACCCCTAACCCTTACCCGAAGCCTTACCCTAACACGTCCCCTAAACCTAACCCGTACGCTAACACTAACCCGTACCCTAACACATACGCTCACCCGAAACAGTTGTCGTACATTAACCTGTACCCTAAACCATCCCCGTCCCCTAACCCTAACCTTAAGGCTAACCCTAACAATTACCCGAAGCCTTACCCTCACCCGTCCCGTAATCCTAACACGTACGCTAACACTAACCCGTACCCTAACACGTACGTTCACCCTTAACTGTTGTCGTACCCTAACCTGTACCCTAAACCGTCCCCATCCCCGTCCCCTAACCCTAACCCTAAACCTAATCCTTACCCAAAGCCTTACACTCACCCGTCCCCTAATCCTAACCCGTACGCTAACACTAACAGGTACCCTAACATGTACGCTCACCTTAAACCGTTGTCGTACCCTAACCTGTACCCTAAACCGTCCCCGTCCCCTAACCCTAACCCTAACCCTAACCCTTACCCGAAACCTTACCCTCACCCGTCCCCTAATCCTAACCCGTAAGCTAACACTAAACAGTACCCTAACACGTACGCTCACCCTAAACC
>NW_021697134.1:0-1204 GCF_005190385.1 Monodon monoceros | reverse complement strand
TCAGACAGTGCCCCTGAGCTCCTTTCTTCAACTCGCTTTCTTGTGAGCTGGCCGCAAAACCGCAGGATTGCTTCAGGCCCTAATCTCTTTCCGGCAGGGCACGCTGAACCTTTGGTTAATTCCTCTTGCTGGTGGGAAATGAGCATTCCATTTGCCCGTGCAGATTCCTACAGCTAGTCTCTCATTTGTTCTCCCTATTCCTGTTCATCTTGCGCAGAAATTGCAAACTGTGCCAAACAGGAGGTTAAAGGCACTGACTCTCCAAGTGGGGAGAGTGTTATTAAAGCGTCTGGAATGTTGAACCCGAGTACCAGGGAACGAAACTGAGATGCATTTGAAAACGTTTCCCAATCACATGGTGGACCATACTCTGGGTATCCCATGCATATTTTAGCTGAAGGTAGAATCCCTTAAACCTGGAGAGCTGGGACCCATGGAATGGGTACCATGCAGTGTGACTTTAAAGGGTCTGCGTTTGCTCACCGAACCTCACCAATGCTATCAGCCCGAAGTGCCTAGCCTTATGGGTCACCCAGCTCTGGGTGTAGATGTGGTAAATCCAGGTTGCATCACAAGCCCTGAATGAATTATTTAAGAATTGCTCTCTATTTCACTGTCATTGTGTTTTGTTTTTGTAATTCATTTTGATAATGGGATTTATCGGATTTTCTCTGCTGCATTCATGCCACTGTACACACACTTGAGTCTCTTACGGAGACATAGAAATCCATGGGTTTGAAGATTCTTACTAGTCAGGTGTATTCCTAGGCATTGAATATGTGGTGTTAAGTCCATTTCGTTGAGCAAAGAGTAGGTCTTGACTATTACATATTTGACATATGGAAAGTTATCTGTGCTAATTTCTATCTCTGGTTTTATGCAGCACCCCAACTCACCTTTCCCCTTAGTCAAGCATAAGTTGGTTTTCTAAATTTGAGACCGTATTCTGTTTTGTAATTCAGTTCATGTGTAGCCAAGTTTACATTCCGTGTACTAGTGATATCTTATAATATTTCATTTTCTGTGTTTCTTATTTCACTTAGAATCATCGTACCTGAATCCACTCATTATGCCGCGATGGGCCTGATAACATAGATTTCATTGGTGAGTGATATTCCATTGTACGTATGTACCACAACTTCTTTATCCGTTATTCGCTTTCTGGGATATTTAACTTGTACCATACATGAGGTTCTTGTCAACA
>NW_021697133.1:0-1164 GCF_005190385.1 Monodon monoceros | reverse complement strand
GCGTTCCCTTTTCTGTGCACCCTCTCCAGCATTTATTGTTTCTAGATTTTTTGATGATGGCCATTCTGACCGGTGTGATATGACATCTCATTGTAGTTTTGATTTGCATTCCTCTAATGATTAATGATGTTGAGCAGGGCTTCCCTGGTGGTGCAGTGGTTGAGAATCTGCCTGCCGATGCAGGGGACACGGGCTCGAGCCCTGGTCTGGGAAGATCCCACATGCCACGGAGCAACTGGGCCCGTGAGCCACAGCTACTGAGCCTGTGCGTCTGGAGCCTGTGCTCCGCAACAAGAGAGGCCGTGATAGTGAGAGGCCCGCACACCACGATGAAGAGTGGCCCCCGCTTTCTGCAACTAGAGAGAGCCCTCGCACAGAAATGAAGACCCAACACAGCCAAAATTAAATAAATTAATTAATTAATTTTTAAAAATGATGTTGAGCATTCTTTCATGTGTTTGTTGGCAATCTGTGTATCTTCTTTGGAGAAATGTCTATTTAGGTCTTCTGCCCATTTATGGATTGGGCTGTTGTTTGTTTGATATTGAGCTGCATGAACTGCTTGTAAATTTTGGAGCTTAATCCTTTGTCAGTTGCTCCATTTGCAAATACTTTCTTCCATTCTGAGGGTTGTCTTTTGGTATTGTTTGTGTTTTCCTTTGCTGTGAAAAAGCTTTGAAGTTTCAATAGGTCCCATTTGTTTATTTTTGTTTTTATTTCCATTTCTCTAGGAAGTGGGTCAAAAGGATCTTGCTGTGATTTATGTTATAGAGTGTTCTGCCTATGTTTTCCTCTAAGAGTTTGATAGTGTCTGGCCTTACATTTAGGTCTTTAATCCATTTCTAGTTTATTTTTGTATATGGTGTTAGGGAGTGTTCTAATTTCATACTTTTACATGTACCTGTCCAGTTTCCCCAGCACCACTTATTGAAGAGGCTGTCTTTTCTCTACCATATATTGTTTCTCCCTTTATCAAAGGTAAAGTGACCATATGTGCGTGGGTTTATGTCTGGGCTTTCTATCCTGTTCCATTGATCTGTATTTCTGGTTTTGTGCCACTACCATACTGTCTTGATTACTGTAGCTTTGTAGTATAGTCTGAAGTCAGAGAGCCTGGTTCCTCCAGCTCCATTTTTCGTTCTCAAGATTGCTTTAGGTATTCGG
>NW_021697132.1:0-1006 GCF_005190385.1 Monodon monoceros | reverse complement strand
AAGCCAAATATATTATAGTCAAGGCCTACTCCTTGCTCAACGAAATGAACTCAACACCACATATTCAACGCCTAGGAATATACCTGACTAGTAAGAATCTTAAAACCCATGGATTTATATGTCTCCGTAAGAGAATCAAGCGTGCGTACAGCGGCATAAACGCAGCAGTGAAAATCCGATAAATCCAGTTATCAAAATAAATTACCAAAACCAAACACAATGACAGTGAAATAGAGAGCAATTCTTAAATAATTCATTCAGGGCTTGTGATGCAACCTGGATTTACCACATCTACACCCAGAGCTTGGTGAGACATAAGCCCGGACACTTCGGGCTGATAGCATTGGTGAGGTTCGGTGAGCAAATGCAGACCCTTTGAAGTCATACTGCATGGTACCCATTCCATGGGTCCCAACTCTCCAGGTTTAAAGTATTCTTCCTTCAGCTAAAACATGCATGGGAAACCCAGAGTATGGTCCACCGTGTGATTGGGAAACGTTCTCAAATGCATCTCAGTTTTCGTCCCCTGGTTCTCCGTTCACCATTCCAGACGCTAAACTAACACTCTCCCCACTTGGAGAGTCAGTGCCTTTAACCTCCTGTTTGGCACAGTTTACAATTTCTGCGCAAGATGAACAGGAATAGGGAGAACCAATGAGAGACTAGCTGTAGGTGTCTGCACGGGCAAATGGAACGCTCATTTCCCAACAGGAAGAGGAATTAACCAAGGGCTCAGCGTGCTCTGCCGGAAACAGATTAGGGCCTGAAGCAGTCCTGCGGTTTTGCGGCCAGTTCACAAGAAAGCGAGTTGAAGAAAGGAGCTCAGGGGCACTGTAATTCACAAATCTGCACAGTTATGAATGACAGCTATCGTCCAAATATTCATTGAAATAAGTCTTCGAAGAGGACTTGAAAGCGGGGCAGAATTTCAGGAAAACAATTTCGGGCGTAGACTGGAATTGCACTTAAAGCATAGGTAAAGAGGCAGAATGTCGACAATGATGCA
>NW_021697131.1:19817-21736 GCF_005190385.1 Monodon monoceros | reverse complement strand
CACACACACACACACACACACACACACACACACACACACACACACACCAGAAAAACAGCTAAAGAGCAGAATCTGATGGTATCCAGTGAATCGACACAAGGAAGGGCAGATATATAGAAAAGTCTTCTGATCTTGGGATTGTTTGTTCGGGAAGATTTCCCAAAGAGCATGAGGCTTGCGTGGGGCTTTGTGGATGAGCTGACATGGGTTCCCGAGAGAGAACAGTTTGAGCGGTACAGTGGCAGAAATTATCTTAATTTGGGGGAGAAGACTTAACAATAGTAAAGTGACAGTAAGGGATTCTTATTCATAAAGATCAGATAGGGTTCCCTTGGGGGTGGAGGGAGGAATGGAAGGAGATTCTGAATGTGAAGACCATTAGTTTGATACAAAGTCACTCAAGTGTTGACTCCAGGTACTGATGCCCTGCATGACTTCAGAAACACTGGCCCCGAGCACTCTCCATGTAGGATTGGAGTGGAGGGAGAATGTGTTTGTGATAGCTGAGAGATAATGAGAGCCTGAACTAGAGGGGTGGCAAAGGCAAAAGAGAAATGGAAGCGAGAAATGATAAAAAGGAAACTTGTCAGGATTTGAGGACTGGATAGGTATTTGAGGTGAAGAAGGGAGCTGGGACAGACGGCTCCGAGTTTTTCAGCCTCACTGGGAAGTCAGGAAAGAGAACCCGCTTTAAAGTAAGATGATGAATTCTTCACAGACAGATGTGACATAGAGGATGGAAAGTACGTGGCAGATGTGCAAGCAGATATCTGAAGCAGGAAGCTGTGGATGTGAGACTGAAGCAAGTGAGCACCCAGGTCTAGGTCTGGGGTGTTGACGCTGATTAGCTCAGTGAGGTTAAAGTTGAGTCCAGCACTAAGTATACTTCCCCCAATTCTACTACTGAAGTGAATCCTACGTGTATTCTGCATGGGTGGGAGCTCCTTCCCCAACCCTCCCTTACTGTACAATCCTCACCCTGACGAAACACAGGACTGGCAACCAGGAAGAATGTCAGCAGCTGTCCACAGAGGATGAGAAGGAGGGAAAGTGGAGGGAAAGTGTCTCAGTCCATTCATGTTGCTATAACAAAAATACTATAAACCGGGTGCCTTACAAACATTTATTTCTCACACTTCTGGAGGCTGGGAGGACAGAAATCATGGTGCCAACATTTTCGGTGTCTGATGAGAGCCTGCTTCTTCACTGCTAGCTGTCATCTCACTGTAACCTCACAAGGCAAAAGGCAGAAGGGCCTCTGGGCCTCTCTTATGATGGCACTAATCCCATTCATGAGGGCTCAGATCCTCCAGACTTAATCACCTCCCAAAGGCCCCACCTCCTAACATCATCACCTTGGGGGGATAGGTTTCAACATATAAATTTGGGGGGAATACCAACATCCAGGTTATGGCAGAGAAAGTCCTGTTAATATTCTATTGTGAAAGCCCAGCAGACGGCCTGCTAAGGCAGAGCTGGGCTTAGGAGTCACTACCGTTGATTGCGATAAACTTAATCATGGAACTTGAGAGTCAAGGACCCTGGGAGAGCATTCAATAGGCGATTTTAAACGTTTTTAGCCATAGAAATCTTTTTAAAAATGAAAACTTATGTGAAAATATAAACAGCTAAGCTGCTCCCGTTGGGGGCCCAGTAGACACCTTCAGGAAGTACTGTTTGCTAAGTGGGGACTGTGACATAGGGCTGCAGACTCCCAAACCAGAACTACTAAACTGCTCTAAGGAGAGAAGGAGGGGGCCCCAACCCTACTCTGCATTACATCATCCCAAAAGAATATTGTTGAAAGCCTCCTTAGAAAATCAAATAAAAGCACATTTCAGTATCTTTAATGACACCAACCTCAACAACAACAACAGGAAGGAAGGAAGGAAGGAAGGAAGGAAGGAAGGAAGGAAGGA
>NW_021697131.1:0-19417 GCF_005190385.1 Monodon monoceros | reverse complement strand
GGAAAGAAGGGAGGGAGGGAGGGGCGGAGGGAGGGAGGGAGGGAGGGAGGGAGGAAAAAAAAAGGAAGAAAAAAAAAGGCTCATTCTCAGAGATTAAGCAGAGGGTGGGAGGAGGGAAAGCCAGAGAGTGGGTAAGGGCAGGGGCTCTGGAGTTCAAGTCCACCTCCAGTGCCAGATCAGAGGGTGAGGCCAACAACCACAGAATCATGAAGCTGCCCGAGGGCAGGGGCCACGCCTCCTCTTCTTCCCTGAACTCCACCAGGTTGTTCTCCTCAGCATTCTGCCTCCAAGTAGCCTTTGCACATTTAGTAGCAGATCCTTCCCTGCAGAATCTCTGCTCCAAAGTTCATCTCCACAAAGCGTTCTGCAGAGCTAGTGCTCCACAGCTCTAGCTTCACGGAGAGGTTTCCTGGGGTCTTCTCCCACTTTGAGAAGAAAGCAAGAGACTAATTTGCTGTGAACTGTCATAAGCAATAAAATGTTCATTAAGTTTAACTGTCAACACTTGAAGTCCCAATCACAGTAATGAAAGGATAAATTGAAAAATCAAGAGTTAAGTACCCTTTTAAAATTTCATATCTTCTATCTTCACCTGGCCTCTTAAACCAGACAAAATCAGATCAAACACAGGACTGCCTGCCCCCAATTCCATTTGACAAAACCTTACCTATTTTTCAAGGCTCAGCTCAGAGAGCATCTCTGATACTGCTCAATTGCAAGGAATCTGCCCACTCATAGTACCGCAAAACACTTTTCTGGTATTACTGAGAATGGCACTTGTTTCTATAATATGCTTTATTTGCCCCAAATAAACTGAGTTACTTGCCAACTGGAATCACATCTTTAGCATCCCTATTATTTCAGCCGCAGAAATAGTGTCTCCTGCCCAGCAAATGCTCCAAAATGATTGTTGATGGATTGAATTAATGGTTTAAATCTTTTTGAAAAGCTAATAAAAATTCATTATGAGAGACTCAAAGATGCATTAATTTGTATAGCCTATATCTGCAATTGGATTATACATCATTCTGAAGAATTCTAATAGCACACATACATCATTTGGCTATGCAATCTCACATCAAACACTGCCCAATTATTTACATATTTCTAGCTGTGATATTTACACACTAAAGTAGAGTACCTGGGTTAAGAGACCCCATTTTAGACTTTAAATTCTTCTTTGTGTCTGCCTAGGATAATACTCTAGTGCTTGTATAGTAGGCTCCAGGGAAAATCTGTGTCTTCTGAGGAAAGAAAAGACTTGAAACAAATGTTTAAAATCTATGTTTCTAACCCAAAAGTATGCACACAATTCATCAGAAAAGAAATTCATTTCAATCATTTTTCTATGGGCGAAGTCAAGTGGGAATGGGCCCAGGAGCTGGGGTCTTAGCGTCTCAGCCAAATCAAATGGCACAAGTTATATTATTCCTGCTTTATTCTTACTGCGGTTAGAACAGTAATTGAAAGCTGTCTCTCCATAGGCTGCAAAGTCTTTATATATGTAAATGATGGCTCTGGCTTTTTCTGTCCTGAAACTACCAAGATTAATTATCTACAGTGTCTAGACTGAATGATCCTCAACAAACCAGCTTATTTTTGTGCTGGCACATCTAGTTCTATAAAAATAAAGTTGTTGCATGTTATCAGCATGATAGTTCTGCTGCTTAGAAGAAAAGAAGGTGTGATGTTCTTCTGATGTGTCAACCTGGTAGGCTAAACTACATTTCCCAGGATCCTTGGGAGATTTTCGAAGGAGGGTAGAAGGGAGATAGCAGTCATTTTGCAGTATACACTCATGGTTACTGATGTGTTGATCCACCTCAGTGATGTGAAGCAGCATCTAGATCAGGTACAGGCACACCTCATTTTACTGTGTTTCGCTTTATTGTGCTTCACAGAGACTAGTGCGTTTTTTACAGATTGAAGGTTTGTGGCAACCCTGCATCAAGCAAGTATATCAGCACCAATTTTTCCAATAGCATTTGCTCACTTCATGTCTCTGTGTCACATTTTGATAATTTTCACAGTATTTCGAACTTTTTCATCATTTATATCTGTTACGATCTGTGACCAGTGATCTTTGATAGTACTATTGAAAAAAGATGATGACTCACTGAAGGCTCAAATAATGGTTAGTGTTTTTAGCAATAAAATATTTTTTAATTAAGGTATGTATATTTCTTTAGATGTAATGCCACTGCACACTTAATAGACTACAGTATAAACATAACTTTCATAATGCAGCAGAAAGCCAAAACATTTGTGTGACTTGCTTATTGTGATATTCACTTTTTTATGGTGGTCTGGAACCAAACTTGAAATATCCCCAAGGTATGCCTGTATGTATGTTTAGGTCCATGAAAAAGGGTTTTAGCTTCTGCAGGATACCCTTATCACAAAAGGCAGAGGCAACAAAAACAGACACAGGTTTCAGGCCATAATAGTGGGGATCTACATAGCTCACGCTTGTAGGATTTAAACTTGTGCTTATGGGATTCTAGCCTGCTGGTGATCTTCTTCCCTTCCTGTCTGCCATGTGGACTTCAAAATCCAACATTACATATGGAGACAGCCTTACAGGGACTGGACTGTTTAACCAGTCCCCACAATTGTATAAGCCAATTCCCTGTAAATGAATCCACAGACTGATGATTAGGTAGACAGGTAGGTAGACAGACAGACAGATTTCTTGATGGTTCTACTGGTTTTGCTTCTTTTGTTGAACCTTGGCTGACACATTAGCTCTCTTCAGAATCCCATGCTCATGATGACCCCATGGAGCTATATTGTGTGCATACCTGGTGCATAATATATGGCTCTCCTTTTATATAACGTACAAATGAGACTCTATAATCAGAGAGAGAAAAAAAAGTATTTAAATTCTACCTTCCTGGTTGAGATCTAAATTCTACTTTCCTAATGGACTCTTCAGTTTTGGATTCAAGCACTGGTTCTATAATTATTTTAATCTGTGTAACCTTTGAATCCATGCCACTTAATTTCCAATGCTCAGTTTTCTCATCAGTAAAGTAGAAGTAATAATTTCCTGCCTTATAGAGCTAATATGAAGTTTAAGTGCCATAATGTATATAAAGTTCCAAGTGCACTGCCAAGCATAGAATGAGCCCCTGACCTTCCTTTCCCATCTTTCAAGTCCCATCTTTCAAGTTCCATTTACAGCCTAAAGCCATCCCCAACAAACCCAGCCTCCCATGGCCCTCCTCCTCTTTCCTTCTATTCTACTGCACCACCGATGTTAACACCTTTATTTTTTTATTTTTTTTTAAATTTTACTTATTTATTTATTTTTGGCTGTGTTGGGTCTTCATTGCTGCATGCAGGCTTTCTCCAGCTGCTGCGAGCCGGGGCTACTCTTCGTGGTGGTGTGCGGGTTTCTCATTGTGGTGGCTTCTCTTGTTGCGGAGCACAGGCTCTAGGTGCGCAGGCTTCAGTAGTTGTGGCATGCGGGCTCAGTAGTTGTGGCTCGTGGGCTCTAGAGCGCAGGCTCAGTAGTGGCGCACGGGCTTAGTTGCTCCGTGGCATGTGGGATCTTCCCGGACCAGGGCTCAAACCCGTGTCCCCTGCATTGGCAGACGGATTCTTAACCACTGCGCCACCAGGGAAGTCCCATTAACACCTTTATGTTGTACATTCTATGCACGCCATCAGCTAGGTTTTGTTTTCAGATCAAGAATCAAGTGTTAATGTTGCGTGTTAATAAAAAAGAATTGCATTTGCTTAGCACTTTAGCTTTCACAATGCACTATGACATACATCCCCTCACTGGATCCCCACAGTGAGCACAGTTAACACCTGTAGATACGATACAATGGCCACAGTATATAACCAAGCTATACTTTCAAAAGTATTCATCTTATTCCATCACTCATCGTCATGAGTAATTTGAACAGTCATGAACAAAGTAATGTTACTAACAAACATTACTAATTAAATGGGCTGGTTATTAACTAATAAATGCAGGTGATACAGCCAATATCTAATTTGGCCCATGAAGTTAGCATTCATCCAGATTTTAGAAGGAAACAAATAATAAAAGGGTGTGGTAGAGAACACTTGGTGGAAGGATACTGCTAAATTGCCATGTGACCTGCACTTGTTAGAGGAAAAATTCTGGTGAGCTGCAGAGTGGAGCATTGTCTACTTTCTACGTTATCAAGTCTGCTCATTGACCCAGTATCTGTTACCAACTACTGAAATCAGCATAGACTTTTCAATAAAGGCAATATTGTCATTCCAAAGCAGAGATGCTGACTCTTCTGGGGAATAGGCCCCTTTACGATGTCGAAAATGTTCCTGAATTTTTATATTCGTTGATTTATGCATTCTGTTTTAAAAGATTCTATGAATTGCACAATTCTTTTAAAATAATTTGGATTTTAGTAATCACAAATTTATCAACATTCATTTCAAAAATCATAGTATAGTCGGCTCTCCATATCTGCGGGTTCTGCATCCACAGATTCAACCAACTGTGGATAGGAAGGGCTGACTGTGCCATCATTTTTCATATAAGGGACTTGCACATCTGCAGATTTTGATATCTATGGGAGTCCTGGAACCAATGTTCTGCAGATACTGAGGGATGACTATATGTGGATATAAAAGAGAATTTTTTCCCATCTATAGAAAATGCCAGAAGGGCATATGGATTTACAGACTCTTTGCTAAATTTTCCATGTCCTTCTGGGGCCCTCAGCACACTCATTGGAAACCAGTGCTCCAAAGCAAATTACCCTGACCTGAGTTACTAAAAGGGAATGATTGGAAATACATTTTTAAAGCCACTTAGAAGTGTTTACCTCAAAGGCCATTCAAAATGGATTAACCCCGGATTTGAAAGAATTGTTTGTCGGGGATCAAGGACTGGTTTTAAGACTGAAACAGAGTAGGGATAGATGGGCAATTCTCTCTGCAGGTAGGTATAAAGGGTTACATAGCTGAGACATCTGTACTAAGTACAAATCTTATTTAGCGTGTTATGAATGGTAATGAAAAAAGAAATTTAGTGAGACCCTCACTATTTCAATTGACTATAACTTTTTGGTATTAAAGCTAAATTGATAGAAAGTATTTGGAGGTTTCAGGAGTAGACAGTCTGTGGACAGATAAATTCAGTGTGAAAAGTATTATGTAATACAATAGGAGAAATTATCCTAATTTGTCTTAAAGAGTGATGAACTCTGAAACATCAGCTATGTTATGTCTCATAACAAGAACCACAGAGTTTCCAAAAAGCGTTTCCTAAAATCCATTAGCCTACAGACAGCTCTAGGAAAAACAGTTGATTAAATATTGGACACTGTCATAAAAGGGCCTGGATTCAAAACAGAATATAGATACCTACCAAATCTGATGTGTCCAAGGCATTCACACCTAGATACTGTCACTGCATCCAAAAACTAAAAATTCTAGAACTACAGGTCAGAGAAAGGAGCCTAAAAGTTTCAGTTAGCCAAAAAAAATGGGTATATATGCTAGTCCCTTCCCTCACTGGTATAATATACATTCACATGGTTTCATTATCATATTAATATGTATGAAATAAAGATCCAAACAAGGATGCATTTATCAAATAGTGGCTAGGCTTCGAAGAAATGATTTGCATTCGAGCATTCCTATTTGTCATACAGAATTGATTTTTATCCCCCTGAGAAGACCAGACTTTTCACCAAACCTCAAAGAAGGTAGATCTCAATTCTCTCCCAGAGAAAGATCTGCATTAGGAAGCTTATTTATAATTCCCCTGAGTCTTAACTTTTTCTTTGACAAACACCCTTCATCACAGGCCATTGTTTGCATGGGAAGTACATTGTGTCTCATGGCAGACAGAGAAAAAGGCCTATTCAGATATGGAAAACAATGTGTATTCAAATTCCCACTGAATATAATCAAGAGGACTTGTTTCATATTACAGAGTGATGATTCTGAAACAACTCTAAGATCTCTGGAGCATCTTCCCAGGCCTTCTCAAGACATGTGTGGTCTTTGGAGAGCTCATTAGATTACCCAACTTGACCTCTCAACTTTCTCAGTGAGTATCAAAGTATAACCCAATATCACTTCACTTTAATAGCTGCTGTTCTCTGACTGGCCCAAGATACTCACTGGGACTTTGACATGTGTGCTAGTGACAAGTTTGGCTGTTCAAATCTCACACTGTGGCAAAAAATACATTAACAGACAAAGAAGTTGGGAGCTGACATCACTCAGCCCCAGTCTGTATATTTAGAACTATGTCAGGGATTAGAAAGTTGAGAAAGGAAGCGGGGTGCAAGAAGGTAAACACAAGATAGTAACACATAAACTCCATGTCTCTGTGCTTGTGAGCACAAAGGTCCTCTAACTATAACGTCCTCTTCCCAGACTTCTGGAAATCCTGAGTGTTATCCAGGACTCTAAAAGTCTTCTTACCTAGTTCTCTACGCATTTTCATCATCATCAACTGTTAGTCACCTGAATGCAAAGTTCAGGTCCAGAGCCGGTCGGTGGAGGGGCATGCCGTCTAAGCCTTGCTCCAAGAGGGGGTGACTATAAGGATACCGCCCAGCAGAAGTAGAGCTCAGGGAGGCCTGGTGGTAGAAGTTCAAGAGGGTGGCTGCAACAGTTTGATGGGTCTTGTTGAGACCTGTGTTTTCTTTTGGACAGAACTTCCAAGGAGCAAATAAAAGGGTGGGTAACACATTCAACAAGCACACTTGCCCCATGAAGTGATTTCAGGATAATGAAGTCTTGAAGGGAAAAGGAGGCCAATAAAGCATGGCAAGAAATAGCAAAGGATGGGCAAAGTGTACAGTCTCCCCTGTCTTACATTGGTAGTAGTGAAAAACAGCAGGAATGTGTATTTTTCAGGTTCTCACCCAGCAATAATTGACACTCTCAAATTGAGTAATTAAAGGACAGATTAATAAAGGAACCATCGGGCTTCCCTGCTGGCGCAGTGGTTGAGAGTCCGCCTGCCGATGCAGGGGACACGGGTTCGTGCCCCGGTCCGGGAAGATCCCACATGCCGCGGAGCGGCTGGGCCCGTGAGCCATGGCCGCTGGGCCTGCGCGTCTGGAGCCTGTGCTCCGCAACGGGAGAGACCACAACAGTGAGAGGCCCGCGTACCGCAAAAAAAAATAAAAATAAAGGAACCATCAACAAGAGTGCAGGCAAGGTGTAGGGAAAACACACAGGATGGTGCAGTATACCAGGGCTAGTGAGAATGAGTCTTCCCAGTCCAGAATCTACAGTCCTAGTCACTTAAAGCAGCAAGGAAAAGGAATAGGTTCTGTAACCTGCAGAAAGAGAGGCTATGTGGAAAGAATTGTCAGATACGAGCTGTGACCTTCCCTCCCAAGACCAAGGAATCTAAAATGATGCTACAGGGAAGAAGGGAAATAACACCCACACCACAGACTCTCCTTCCTCAGAGAACTCATTCCAAGCTGCCCACTAGTTGAACACAACCCAAAGCCAGAGAGCATGGGAGTCGGTGGAGGGAATCCATTCAAGCCAGCCTCCAGGAGCACAGAGCAGGAGGGAAGAGAGTATAGAATACACCTCGAGGGTTAAATGTAAGCTATTTGGCCTAGAGATCAGGGAAGGACCATTTGTAAAAATCCTCAGATAATGATAATCATCATATGGTGACATCATATGGTAATGATAACTTGAGACTTATGCTAAAGTACTGTACATGTATTAGCTCATTGAACCAAAACGTTTTTTTTTTTGTTAAGCTCAGCTGGCTGAGCTGCCATCTTTTCTCTAGCTGACTGATTCCTTCCCTGAAGTAGCTTAGAGCGCTCAATGCATGGGACCATGAATTTATCAGAGAAAGGAACTGCAGCTACAAATCAGATGTGAGCATCACACATCCAGGAATGCCTGCAGGAAATCAGTCCACAGCAACTATAGTCCAAAGCATCAGTTCTAATGCAGAGAGACAGCTCTATAAGGGAGCAGCAGTTTAAAACCTCCAAACAGCTGCTGCCGTGGTGAAGAATGTATTTGCTCATTTTGGCATAAGAAAGCTCTTCTAAATTGGTTCTTTGTCACACTCACTACTTTAAACAGTATATTCTGGGCTGCAAAGCCCCAGGGAGCAGTGACAGGTTGGTTGACTATGTTGTGTAGCTTGGGGCCTGTATAGGACACAAAAGTAGTTGAGTAGTGTAGTGCATTGCGCTGCTGGGAAGTTAATCTCAGGACCAGATTGTAGGTCCCTAGCAATGGAACCCTGACAGTTTATAGTGAGGGCTGGGATGAAGTTCCAGCCTCTTTTCAAATCCTTGCACAGTACCTAGGAAACCTCAAGTAAGGCAAGAATGACTACTTAGACTCACCTCTAGAGCACAATTCGAGACTCTTCTGAGCAAAGCAATAAATTTCACTTTTTATGTAATCTGAAAAGGATGACCCTGTAGTGATTTAAGTGAGATTGTAGAGGAAATCAAAGAAACGGGCCACATGAAATCAAGATGGCCTTTTTATCCCCTTATTTCATGAACACTTTTGGGGCTCCTACAATGGGCCAGGAATGATGCCTGCTATCATGAACAGAGATATAAAAAATACATCCTATCCGTAGTATAACCTGTGAGATGCAGTTTTCATTTTCCCCAAAAACCCTGGGCCATATTTGCGTTTACGTTCACAATTGTAATGTCCTGCATACTTGCTGAACTACAGAATATCATAAATTTCTTTTCAAATGACAAAGATTATAATTGTTCTCAAAAGCAAATATTCAATTCTGAAATTGGACTTGCTTGATAGTTTAGATGGATTTTTTTCATTGCCTTATGCTTTTGGTTTCCATGAAACACTTTCTTACTCAATCTCCAGAGACTCCAAGATTTCACCATATTGTCCCCCAAATTACTAACATTTTAATCTTACTTTAATTAACTCTGAGTCCAATGGGATAAAACTGACAGGATCTGAGTTTGCAAATCAGAAGCTGAAAATCTGGCATACTTGATTAGCAGCTCAAAACAACTGTGGAGACCAAGGTAAATCTCCAAGCAAATGTAACCACAGTGGGAGGAGATGTATAAAAACTGTCAGTTCTCCTCCCATCATCTCCCTACAACACCTCCCCAAGCCACGTCCATCAACATTATATATTTGAAGTGAGCCAGGTCCCCAGAATCTGAAATCAAGAGACTTTCACCTGACAGGGAAGGACATTATGATGTCATCTATCATTCAGAAGCTGAAGACGCTAACATTGTTCTTCAAAAAATGTGAAGTATTAAAAGAACCGACCCTCCATCCTCCACCTAGCTTTCAGGACACAACATACTCTCTTTTCTCTTACTTCACTAGTTTATCCCTCTTCATCTCCTTTGCTGATTCCTCCAATTCTACCTGGAGTCTTAATTCTTCTTTTTAAAATTTTTTTAAATTGAAGTATAGTTGATTCTTCTTAATGCTTGTGTGTCTTAGGGTGAATTCCTTGGTTTTCTCATCTTCTCTCCATATAAGGTAACTCCCTTGATGACCTCATTAGTCTCGTGGCTTTAAACACCATCTTTATATGAATGACTCCCAAATTTACATCTTCAGCATAGACATTTCTCCTGAACTTCAGACTCATGTATCAAACTATCTACTCAATAACTACACTTGAACATCTAATAGACATCTCACATTCCACATGTTGAAAACCAAACTCTTGACCTCCCACCTCTTCCATCATGCTCCACCTGTGGTCTTTTCAGTTGAGTCTTCTGGGTGCTCAGACCTAAGAACTTTGAAGTCATCATCATCATCTCATTTTCTCTCAATGTGAATTGTACATTTAACTTTGGCTGTAAAATATATGCAGAATCTGACTACTTCTTACTAACTTCACCGCTACCAAGTGGCCCAAGCCATTATAATTTTTTGCCTAGATTGACTCACCTCCTAACTGGTCTCCCTCCTTCCTACCTTGCTCCTCTGCTACCTATTCTTCAACCATCAACCAAAGTGATTCTTTTGAAAAGTAACTTGGATCATGTCTTTCCTCTGCTTAAAATCCCTTCGTGGATCCTCATTTTACTCAGCCAAGGAAGGCTCTTACAGTGGCTTCCAATGCCATATTTAATTTGGCCCTTCATTCATCACCTTTCTGACCTCTTTTTCTCTGCTCTGTCACTCACTCCATTCCAGCTACACTCCTGCTTCAGGTTCTTTCCACTGACTGTTTCCTCTACCTGGAACACTTCCCCCACATACAGCTGCCTAGGTGGCTCCTTAATTTCCTTTAATTTTTTTTTTTTCAAATGCCACTTCTTTATTGAAACCTACCCTGACAACATAATTTAAAAGTGAATTCTCTTGCACTCCCCAGAGATCAGAAATAAGACAAAGATGTTCAATATCACCACTTCTATTCAAAATTGTCCAGCATATTTTACCAATATGGCAAGAAAACAAAATAAAAGGCATCTATATTGGAGAAGAAAAAGTAAAATTATCTCTACTTCCAGGTGACATGATTTTGTATACAGAAAATCCTAAGTAGCTCACCAAACAATAAAAAATATTTTAGAGCTAAAAAAATGAAGTCAATTTTATTTCTATACTAACAATGATGATCTAAAAGTGAAATTA
Organism: Monodon monoceros; assembly: GCF_005190385.1. Taxonomy (NCBI): domain Eukaryota; kingdom Metazoa; phylum Chordata; class Mammalia; order Artiodactyla; family Monodontidae; genus Monodon; species Monodon monoceros. The sequence continues at coordinate 8,809 of NW_021697131.1, read as the reverse complement.
AGAAAATAATTCCAATTATAATAGCATGAGAATAAAATACTTAGCACTAAATTTGAGTTTAAAAGAAATACAAGACTTGTACACTGAAAACTACAAAATGCCATTGTAAAAATAAAGAAGACCTAAATAAATGGTAAAATGTCTCATGTTCCTAGATCGGAAAACTTAATATTGTTAAGGATGGCAATTCTCCCCAAATGAATGTACAGATTGAACTTCATCTCTATCAAAATCCAAGCTGCCTGTTTTGCAGATATTGACAAGCTGATCCTAAAACTCATATGTATGTGCAAGGAAACCAGAATAGTCAAAATAATCTAGAAAATAAGAACACTTCCCAATGTCAAAATTTACTGCAAAATTATGTATCAGAACAGTGTAGTATGGTACAAGGACAGACATATAGTTCAATTCAATGGAACTAAAAGTCTAGAAATAAACCCACATACCTAATGCCATCAGATTTTCAACAAGAGTGGCAAGACAACTAAATGGGGAAATAACAGTCCTTCAACAAGTGGTACTGGGACTACAGGATTCCAAAAGCACAAAAATTTACTCAAAATGAATCAAAGACCTAAATATAAGGACTAAAACTATAAAATGCTTTGAGGAAAACACAGGTGTAAATATTCATGATCTTGGATTAGAGAATGGTTTCTTAGACATGACACCAAAAACATAAGCAAAGATTAAAGACTTAAATGTAAGGCCAGACACTATCAAACTCTTAGAGGAAAACATAGGCAGGACACTCTATGACATAAATCACAGCAAGATCCTTTTTGACCCACCTCCTAGAGAAATGGAAATAAAAACAAAAATAAACAAATGGGACCTAATGAAACTTAAAAGCTTTTGCACAGCAAAGGAAACCATAAACAAGATGAAAAGACAACCCTCAGAATGGGAGAAAATATTTGCAAATCAAGCAACTGACAAAGGATTAATCTCCAAAATATACAAGCAGCTCATGCAGCTCAATATCAGAAAAAACAAACAACCCAATCCAAAAATGGGCAGAAACCTAAATAGACATTTCTCCAAAGAAGATATACAGATTGGCAACAAACACATGAAAGGATGCTCAACATCACTAATCATTAGAAAAATGCAAATGAAAACCACAATGAGGTATCACCTGACACTGGTCAGAATGGCCATTATTAAAAAATCTACAAACAATAAATGCTGGAGACGGTGTGGAGAAAAGGGAACCCTCTTGCACTGTTAGAGGGAATGTAAATTGATACAGCCACTATGGAGAACAGTATGGAGGTTCCTTAAAAAACTGAAAATAGAACTACCATATGACCCAGCAATCCCACTACTGGGCATATACCCTGAGAAAACCATAATTCAAAAAGAGTCATGTACCACAGTGTTCACTGCAGCTCTATTTACAATAGCCAGGACATGGAAGCAACCTAAGTGTCCATCGACAGATGAATGGATAAAGAAGATGTGGCACATATATACAATGGAATATTACTCAGCCATAAAAAGAAACAAAATTGAATTATTTGTAGTGAGATGGATGCACCTAGAGTCTGTCATACAGAGTGAAGCAAGTCAGAAAGAACAAAACAAATACTATATGCTAACAAATATATATGGAATCTAAAAAAAAAAAAAAATGGTTCTAATGAACCTAGGGACAGGACAGGAATAAAGACACAGACATAGAGAATGGACTTGAGGACAGGGGGTGGGGGAAGGGTAAGCTGGGACAAAGTGAGAGTGGCATGGACATATGTACACTACCAAATGTAAAATAGATAGCTAGTGGGAAGCAGCAGCATAGCACAGGGAGATCAGCTCGGTGCTTTGTGACCACCTAGAGGGGTGGGATAGGGAGGGTGGGAGGGAGGGACAAGAGGGAGGGGATATGGGGATATATGTATATATATAGCTGATTGACTTTGTTATACAGCAGAAACTAACACAACATTGTAAAGCAATTATACTCCAATAAAGATGTTAATAAAATAAAATGTAAAACAAAAGAAAAAAGGAAAAAAAGAAAAAATAGATAAATTGGACAATAAAATTAGAAAGTCTTGTGTTTCAAAAGACACTACCAAGATGAAAATACAATCCACAGAGCGGGAAAGAATATTTATGAGCTATATTATAATCTGACAAGAATATATAGAGAACATATACATATAAAATACATAAAGAACTCCTACAAATCAACAGTAAAAACACAAACAGTAAAAGACAACCATATATTTTAATGGGCAAAGGAGTTGAAAAGACATTTCTCCAAAAAAGATATACAAATGGTCAACATGAAAAGATGTTCACCATTATTAGTCCTAAGGGAAACACAAATCACAACCACAATAAGATACCACTAGGATGGCTATAATAAAAAAAGATGGACAATAACAAGCGTGGATGAGAATGTGGAGAAACTGAAATACTCATTGCTGCTGGGAATGTAAAATGGTGCAGTTGCTTTGGAAAATAGTTTGAAAGTTCCACAAAAAAGTTAAACATAGAGTTACCATTGCACCCAGCAATTCCACTCTTAGGTACATACCCAAGAAAATTGAAAACATACGGCCGTATAAAAACTTATACATGAATGTTCATACAGTCTTATCAACAATAGTCAAAAGGTGAACTTTCGTTCAACTCAATCCATCAGTTGACGAATGGATTAACACACGTGGTACATACAATTGACTATTACACTGCCATAAAAAGCTACAACATGGAGGAACCTTGAAAGCATTATGATAAGTGAAAGAAGCCAGACACAACTGGCAACATATTTTATGATTCCATTAATATGAAACATCCAGATTTGGCAAATCCATAGAAACACAGAAAATATAGGAGTGGTTTCAAGGAGCTAGAGGAAAGAGGTGGGGGGAGGTAGGTAGTGACCACTTATGGATACAGGGTTTTTTTGGGGAGATGATAAAAATGTTCTGTAATTAGACAGTGAGAATGAATTATATAGTTTAAAAGGGTAAATTTTATGGCAGGTAAATATCTCAATAAAAAATTATATGATAAAAATATAAAATGCATCAGTGAAAAACTTGATTCCCCCACCTTAGTACACCTACCTATTCCCTTAATCTGCTTATGGTTTTTTGGTATCACATCACTTTCTAACATGTTACATCAATTACTTATTAATTATATTAAAATGTAGCTTTCCTCACAGACACTAGAAAATAAACTGTATCAAGACAGAAATTTTTGTCTGTTTCTTTCACTGTTGTATATTCAGGTGCCTAGAACAGTGCCTGGAATATAAGAGAGCTTCAGAAATATTTACTGAATGAGTGAGTCAGTTGAACTGTTAAGTTCTTAAAAAATATACTTGGGCTCACTCAAAAGAAAACTACAGTGATTATGTCCCTTCATAAAAACAAGTTGTTCTCAGCTACAGAAACATGTTAGTTGGGCTCTTAAAGAGTCATTTATTTGTCTGTGCTTTTTTGTTTTTGGTCCTTGTTTGCTGGGAGTTCTGAGAAATCTAGGACACACTGTCCACTATCCCCTGGCTATGCAAGGCCCAACAAAAAGTTAATCTAATATTTAATCAGCTTTGTGGTCTGCCATATGCTAATTTTTAGGGATGTAGAGATAACTTCCAAACTGGAATTCCAGTGGACATTCCAACTTAAAGCACTAGTCCAAATTGTTTTCTCAGTTTTAAGTTGCTCTCTACTTCCCTCTCTGCCTATCCTATTATTCTATGCCTAGTCCCACTGCTACCTCTTCCAAGAAGCCTTCCCAGCTACTGAAGTCCACACTGATCTATCTCCCTCTTATCTGATGACCAGGTGGTGTTAATGTGACTTATAGTCCCTGACATCAGTATGTATGTGTATGTGTATGTGCGTGCGTGTGTGTGTGTGTGTGTGTGTAACACTATGGCTCTCTGTTATTTAAAAACACTCTGTAACCAGCAGTGAGCTGGCATGTAGTAGGTCCCTAAATGAGATGGATGGGTGAAAAGGAAGTTGAAGATGGTGATTTGTAAATTTTGTGTTCAGATAATGTAGGAAATCAGTCTTTCGACAGCAAAAGAAAAGAAAAGGAAGAACTTCATGGTCTGCATAAAAGTGTGACTGTTACAGGTGGCCCAATTCCAAGTTACTTTGTTCCTGACACCAGAGACCTGTTTTTCAATCAAAATTGCAGCAGCTGTGGAGCTGTAAGGCTGGGCTGGCACCTGGGTCAGAGGTTCCCCATTAGTGCTGGCAGATTTTTCATAATCAAGACACTTCTGAAATAGTGAACCCTACTCAGTGCCAAAGGTTAACGATTCAGTGTGCAGGGACTGAAGCACAAAGCAGGGCAGCAGACAGCTCAGAGAGAGATGCCACCAGTGGACCCGCTCTGGCTGCTCTCGTTACATCCTTGAATCTATTGGACATTTGCCTTCTTGCCAAGGAGTCATTCAGCAGAGAACATTCATTAAGCAGACTACATTAATCCTGTTTTTCTAACCCTGGTTCATGTTTTTGCATTTGACAGTCAATGTTTTTGAGCAATCCCTCTGTCCACCATTGAGAATGGTTATGCACAAGCAAAGAGAATTGGAGATCGAAGGGGTCACCTGTTGAGTTCAGTGTAGACAGGCAATCTGGATAATTTTGCGTGACAATTACAACTTGCTGTCAGTTGCAAAACACTAGTAATATATGAGAGACTTCTTCATTCCACAGCACTCCCACTAGTGTGGGATGTTTCAGATCATGAATACTGTGCAAAATAAACTAAAATTAATTTTGATTAAAATTAATTTGCTGACATTCCTAAAGAAAACTGATGATAACCTGTAGTGTCAGAGATGGAAATTATTGTTTTAAACAACCAACTTATTTAGAATTCATTAGACTTTTATATCATACTGATTTTCTTGTTAAAGAAACATTACTGAGGGTCTTTTATAGATCCACTCCCAGCTCCTTTTGGATATCTTGCTGTTGTTCCAACTCAACATACTTCCAAGAGGACTGGCCAATTCCCTCCTTCCTTTGCCCATATCATTCCTGGCCTTCTATATTTTCCCATTTTAATCAATAATTCTTTTAGCTTAAAAACCTCCATTTCCTTCATCCATCATACCAGCTTAGTCTTTTAAGTCTAATCAAAGTCTAGACATTTTTCCTATTGTGTGTATATTAGTCTTGTGTGTATATGCACCCAGAGAGAGGGAGAATGAGAGAGAGAGAGAGAGAGAGAGAGAGAGAGAAAGGGAGAGGAAGAAGGGAGGGCGGGGGTGGGGTGGGGGGGGGGGGGAGACTGAAATCGATTGATGTATTATAAAGAATTAGGTCATGCAATTACAGAGGCTAAGTCCAAATATCTGCAGAGGTGACAACCTAGTTTGAGTCTAAAGGCTGGAAGTAGCTACAGGACCAGGAAAAGCCAATGTTCTAGCTTGAAGTCAGAAGAATTCTCTCTTAGGAAGGGTCAGCCTTTTGTTCCATTCAGGCCTTCAATGGATTGGATGAGGCCCACCCACACTATGGAGGGCAATCTGTTTTATTCAGTCTACCGATTTAAATGTTAATGTCATCCAAAAACACCATCACAGAGACACTCAGAATAATGTGTGGCCAAATATCTGGGCACCCTGTGGCCCAGTCAAGTTGATATATAAAATTAACCATCACAGCATGTCTCTAAAGACTGATCTTTCCATCTTGTCTTTTTGGCTGCCATCAGAATCTCTCCTACACTATTATAAGAACTCTGGCTACTCTCCCTGCCTCTAGCCTTCTTTCCTCTCTCTACTCCACATAGCACTTCCAGACTACACCCAGTCAATCCATCTAAGGAACCTTTGCAGGATCCCATGGCCCAACAGATATACCACACTGACCTCAGATGTCCTGCCTCCATCTGGCCTCTTTTCCTCAGTGCCCTCCCTGATTCCAGTCTCTCTGTGTTTTTCTTCTTCCCTGAAGTTTTATAATTTCTTGGAACTTTGCTGGAAGCAAGGCCTCCCTTAAATTCCAGCATGACCAACCTGTGCTTTTATTTTTCTAAGATAAAAGCAATTTATACTTATTGCAATTACTATATGCATTTCTACAGGTAAAGAATAGTTCTCCATCCATTGTATATACTCCTCTGTATACAGTCATACTCATATAGGAAGAGAGATAGATAAATAGAAAGTATAGAAACAAACAAGGAACACCCAAGTGAAAACAAGCAAAGAGTATTCCAAGCTTGCTATAGCAAGAGAGTCAGCCACTATCACCTGAATTTCACAGAAACTCAAAGGCAGACAGGGGGGTGTAAAAGCTGTATACTGAAATAAAGGGAAGTCTCAGGCATGCTCTTCTTGGAGGTTGTTGGCATCGGGGAAACCAGAGGCAGGATAACCCAAAGCAGAGCATCCTATGTGATTGGTTAGGGGAGCATATTTGGCTCCCTCTGGTTGGTCATAAATTGGAAGCAGAGGCAAAAATTAGGGTAGCTTTCAGTTATTGGTTAAATCCTGACTGCTTTGAGCCAATTACTACAGAGGTTATAGTTTGTCTTCCCAGACTGACTGCTGCTGTGAGTCAGAGTTCTATTTTTTAGATATAATACTGGCAGTTTGTAAAATTAGTTTCTCAAGATAGAGACAGAGAGACAGAGACATTCTCATGAGATTAAGATGGTATTAGATCAAGACCTAAAATCACCCAATACTGTACTAGACCAGTTCAATGTGAAAAGTCTCCAAGTGAATAAAACACATCCAGAGGACAAGATGTATGCCAGATAATGTTTTTAGCTGATGTTTGGTCTCAATCCCTAATCTATGACTCTGATAAGCTAGAGGAGGATTGTTTCTTCTTACTACTCTAGGGAGGCCTGAGTCGCAGGCCTCTCTTGTTTCCCCTAAACCCAAAGGAGATCTTGCCTCATACCACTATAATACAAGGAGGGGGACCCAATACCCTCCACTCTAGCAGCATCAGAGGAAAGGACTAAGAGAAAAAGATAGTAGGAGAGAATATTTGCCCCAATGACTGTCGTCTCTGCCCCCTCTTCCATGCCCACTTACTCAGCTATCCCCCACCTCTAAGAAGAGACAAAGGATGTCAGCCAAACATAAAAATTACTATTATAATTCTGGCATGACAAAAGGAAGAGAACAGTCACTCCCATCTGAACATGACCTTATAATTATACAAAGTTATTCTACCTGCTAAAATATTACTCAATAAAATATTCCCAGATTTAACTATTATATTCATCATTCTGCCAGAAGGTGTAGGGTAGATTTAAACTTCCTCCCCAGAAGCCAATATTCAGATTACTTTAGTGGTCTTTTCTGTCCTTTATTAACAGCACATACTTTCTCCATCTCATTTTTCTTCAAAAAAGGTGGTTTATTAAGGTTTTACAGAACTACAGTATAGGGCTAAACCAAAATTTATTTTAGCAATCCCTTATTATGGGCATTTATATTGCTTCTAATTTTCACTATAAAAGATAATGCTGTGTTGAGCATCCTTATACAATAATCATTACACACATCTCTGATTATGTCCTAAAGAAGATTTCCGAGAAGTGAAATTACTTATTGAAAGGTTCTGGACATTTTAAAAATACATATCTTTAAGACTGTTAATACGTGTTTCTAAATTGCCCTGCAAAATGATTACATCAGTTGACATCCTCAACAGCAGAGCAGAAGAGAGGTCGATTTACCACGACCTCTCCGTAATTTTTATCTTTGCAAAATAAATAAATGAAAAATACATTGTTCTTAATTTTTTGTTTGATATTTGGTAAAGTTGAACATTTTTCACATTCTTACTGTTCATTTACATTTCTTCTTTTACTAATGGTTCATAAATTTTCTACTAAGGTACTCACCTTTTCCTATTGATTTATAAGAGGACATTTAATTTAATTGAAATGGAATTCATTTGTTAAGGTACATGAGGTAAACAATTAACTTTAGTATTTTTCCAAAGTTTAATCAATTGTTCTGATTCTAATTGCTGAATGATTAATTTTCCCCAGGGATCTGAAATATTATCAATATCACACCATTAACTTAAATGTATTCTACGGAGGTTTTACTTTTGTTTTTGTTTTTTTCATTTGTTTTTCTTTTGTCATCCATGTCTCTTTTTCTTCTTGAAAGGTTCTCTCTGCACTTTTCTTTTTGGTTTTGTACATTTTTATAAATGGTAAGGCCAAGTCACACATGCCTTTTTAACAATTTTATTAAATAATCTTCCTTACCTACTCTGCTAGGTAGACTTTAGAATAATTTTATCTATTTTTGAAAAATAAACTTTTGGTAAACTGTATTAGAACTATAAATTAATTTGCAGAAAACTGACATCATTACAGATCAGTCTTTCCTATCTATGAATAAGGCGACTCCATTTATACAAGATACCTTTTATGTTGTTCATTCATGTTTTGTGATTTTTCTTATAGATCTGATTTATTAAGATTTATTTTAATTGCTAATGTGAACGACATCATCTTTTATTTTCCTAATGTTTGATGTTAAAATATGGGAAAGGTTGTGCTTTTTTGAATTTTTGCTTTATATCTAACCAACTTGCTAAGCATCCTTATTATGTAGTTATATATTAGGTTCACTAGACAAAGATTGTATCATTAGAACATAACGATAAATTTGCTAGCCGGTTTCACTAGTTCTGCCTCTAATTTTTTGTCTTGCCTTATTATTTCATTAAAAATTCCAGAACACATTTTAATAATAGTAAACATGCTTGTCATATTCCTGTTGTAAAAGAAACGCATCTAGTGTTTAATCCTCAGGGATGATAGTAAAGATCGGTTTGCC
>NW_021697130.1:0-15524 GCF_005190385.1 Monodon monoceros | reverse complement strand
TGAAAAGACAACCCTCAGAATGGGAGAAAATATTTGCAAAGGAATCATCAGACAAAGGATTAATCTCCAAAATATATAAAGAGCACATGCAGCTCAATATTAAAAAAACAAACAACCCAATCTAAAAATGCGCAGAAGACCTAAATAGACATTTCTCCATAGAAGACATAACAGATGTCTGAGAGGCACATGAAAAGCTGCTCAGCATCACCAATTATTAGAGAAATGCAAATCAAAACTACAATGAGGTATCGCCTCATACCAGTTAGGATGGGCTTCATCAGAAAATCTACAAACAACAAATGTTAGAGTGGGTGTGGAGAAAAGGGAACCCTCTTGCACTGTTGGTGGGAATGTAAATTGATACAGCCACTGTGGAGAACAGTAGGGAAGTTCCTTAAAAAACTAAAAATAGAATTAACATATGACCCAGCAATCCCACTACTGGGCATATACCCAGAGAAAACCATAACTCAAAAAGACACATGCACCCCAATGTTCATTGCAGCACTATTTACAATACCCAGGTCATGGAAGCAACCTAAATTCCCATCGACAGACGAATGGATAAAGATGTGGTACATATATACAATGGAATATTACTCAGCCATAAAAAGGAACGAAATTGGGTCATTTGTAGAGATGTGAATGCATCTAGAGACTGTCATACAGTGTGGAGTGAGTCAGAAAGAGAAAAACAAATATCGTATATTAACGCATATATGTAGGACCTAGAAAATGGTACAGATGAACTGGTTTGCAGGACAGAAATTGAGACACAGATGTAAAGAACAAACGTATGCACACCAAGGGGGGAAAGTGGCGGGGGATGGGGATGGTGGTGTGATGAATTGGGAGATTGAGATTGACATGTATACACTGATGTGTATAAAATAGATGACTAATAAGAAAATAAATAAATAACATTAAAAAAAAAGACAGTATGGTATTGGCACAAAATAAGTACACATAGAATCATTGAACAGAACTGATAGCCTGGAAATACACCCATGCTTATATGGTCAACTCATCTATGACAAAGGAGGTGATAATATACAATGAGGAAAAGATTACCTCTTCAATAAATGGTGTTGGGAAAACTGGACAGCTACACATGTAAGAATCAAATGCTACAGATGGTATAGAATCCTTTTCAATACCATCTACAAAAATAACCTCAAAATGAATCAAATACTTCCAGGTAAGACCTGAAGCCATAAAACTCCTAGAAGAAAACAGACAGTATGCTCTTTGACATCAATCTGAGCAAGATATTTTAGATGTGACTTTTCAAGCAAGGGAAACAAAAGCAAAATAAACCAATGGAACTCCATCCACCCAAAGAGCTTTTCAATGGCAAAGGAAATCAACCACAAAATGAAAAGGCAACCTACTGAATGTGAGAAAATATTTGCAAACAATATACCTGAAAAGGGATTCATACCCAAAATGGACCAAGAACTCACCCAACTCAACCACCAAAAGACAAAAATCAAGCTCAAAACTGGTAGAAGACCAAAGATTTTCCCAAAGAATATATAGAGATGGCCAAGAGACACATGAAAAGATGGTCAACATCACATAGCATAAGGGAAATGCACGTCTACAGCACAATGAGATGATCATCTCAAACCTGAAAAAATGACTACCATCCAAATGAAAACAAATAGGAAGTTTTGGCAAGGATGTGGAAAAAAGGGAATACTCATGCACTCTTGCTGAGAATGTTCATTGGTACAGACACTATGGAAAACAGCATGAAGGTTCCTCAAGAAATGAAAAATAGAACTATCATATGATACAAGAATTACACTTGGAAGAGTATTTTTCTGAAGGAAACAAAAACACGAATTCAAAAAGATATACCCCTGGGGACTTCCCTGGTGGCCCAGTGGTTAAGAATCTGCCTTCCAATGCAGGGGATGTGGGTTTGATCCCTGGTCGGGGAACTAAGATCCCACATGAGCCCATGCACCACAACTACTGAGTCCGTGTGCCACAACTAGAGAGAAGCCCGTGCGCCGCAACGAAAGATCCCACGTGCCACAACTAAGACCCAACACAGCCAAAAATAAATAAATAAATGAAATTTTTTAGAAAAGAGATATACCCCAATATTCATGGCAGCTTTGACAACAGCAAAGATATGGAAGCCAAAGAGTCCATTGATTGGTGAACGGATAAAGAAGATTTCACATATATATTTACACACACACAGTGGACTATGCGTCAGCCATAAAATGAAATGAAATCTTGTGACAACATGAATGGACCTAGAAGGTATTATGCTAAGAGAGATATGTCAGACAGAGAGACAACTTACGATGTCACTTCTATGTAGAATCTACAAATGAACAAACACAGCAAAACAGAAATGAACTCATAGATCCCAAGGACATGTTGGTGGTTGCCAGAGGGGAGAGGGTGGGGGCATGAGCGCAATAGATGAAAAAGATTAAGAGGTTCAAACTTCCATTTATAAAACAAATGTCATGGGGATGTAGCGTACAGCATAGGGAATAGAGTCCATAATACTGTAAATAACATTGTATGGTGATGAATGGTAACTAGACTTATCTTGGTGATCCTTTTGTAATGTATAAAAATGTTGAATCACTATGTGGTATATCAGAAAACTAATATAATATTGCTTGTCAGTTGTATGTTAATTTTTAAAAATGCTATCTTAAAACAAGAAACGTGTGTAGTGAGATAAAATGCAGATGTCAGATGAAACTTTGAAAGGATGCGGGTTGAACCATGTCCACTGAAGTTCAGCTCTCAAGTGGCCCAGAGAAATTGAGGACTTGCAGAGGAGCAGCCATGTGATACTACTGGAATGTTCGTTTGTTTCTTTGTTGAAATAGGATTTATTTATTTTTTAAAGGAGTTTTGAGCTCACAGAAAAATTGGGCAGAGTACAGAGAGGTCCCATATGCCCCTGCTCTGCTGTTACTGCTGCCCCATCACACCCCCCAGCCCCCACCCACACAGGTGCTCAGAGTTTCCCTCTCCCCAACGATCGTATCAACATCCTGTCTGTAGGTCACTATCAGTAAATCTACAAGGACGCATCATGATCACAAAATTTACATTAGGTTCACTCCTGGTGTTGTACATTCTATGGGGTTTGACAAATGTATCTCACCATGAGTGTATCACACTGAATAGTTTCACTGTCTTATAAATCCTCTGTGCTTGACCTACTAATCGCTCCCCACCCCCCAACTCCACCAAAAACCCCTGGCAATGGGCTGATATTTTCACCCTTTCCCTGCATTGCCTTTTCCTGAAATGACATATGTAGTTGGTACCCTCAGGTGTGCCACCTTTCCAGATTGGCTTCTTTCAGTGAGGAATATGCATTCAAGGTACCCCACCTGTCTCCCCCATGACTCCATATCTCACTCATTCCTTTTCAGTGCCAAAGAACATTCTGTTGCATGGATGTAACCCAGTGTATGTGTCCATTCACCTCCCAAAGGACACCTTGGTTGCCTCCAAGTTCTTTCAGTTATGAATAAAGTAGCCATAGTATCCCGGAAGAGGTTTCTGTGTAGATGTAAGCGTTTGACTCCCTTGGGTCCATTGATACCAAGGAGTTCAAGCGCTGGATCACAGGGTAAGGATGTGTTTCATTTTCAGAATTTCTTAAGATGGTAACTGAGAACATAGCATATTGAATAATCAAGCCAAGGAAGAAGGTAAAATTCAAAGATGCCTGCAAGAAAGATTGTCATTGCAGAGCCCCATCCCAGAGATCTGTGAGGAGCTGGTTGATGGGGCCACCCAATCCATCTCCCCAAGTGAGGGGCTGGTGCACCACACTGCCAACAAGGGCCAAGGCAGATTCCGAGTGAGTGTGGCCATAGAGGCTTCTCCAAAACCAGGGCCTGGAGATGAACAGGGAAGTCCCCCTGCTCAGACACTACCCAGGCCACTCTTCAGGGTCCTGTCCCAGGCTTCTGTGTCACTCAGCACACTTGACTCAGACCTGGGGCACAGTGTCACCTTTCCCCTGAGTCGGCTGGAGGACCTGGAGACCACCGAGGGCAGAGACTGAAGGTGAGAACCCCAGAGGTGGGTGTGTGTGAGGAAGGGTGCGTGCTGTGCCACACAGGGAGGAATCCCCAGAGACTGGTCTCGTGCCAGGAGCAAAGACCAGCCTCAGACCACCCAGCTGGTAGACTGCAGTCTAAGAAGATATCCGGTTGTGATTTTCTGGGCTGAGACTTTTCTGAAAAGCTCTCAGAAGAATTCTGTCTTTTTTTTTTTTTTTTTTTTTTTTGGGGCCCTTGCGGGTTGTTTGCGGGATTTTAGTTCACCTACCAGGGACTGAACCTGGGCCATGGCAGTGAAAGCATGGAGTCCTAACCATTGAACCACCAGGGAATTCTCAAGATTTCTGTCCTTGAAAAGGCGCACAGAAAGGCAGGCATGTGGGGAAACTTTTCTTCTCTCACAGCTCCAGCACTGCCACAAGAATTAAAGCTGGCTTACCGGGAACATCTGTACATTTGGAGGAGTAAGGTGCTGGTGCAGAAGCCAGAGAAAAATAAAAGTGAGACCCAGAGCCAGATGAGAATCCACCACCCCTGCAGGGAGAAACTGCATCTGCTCTTATAGGAGACCCAGAGCCAGGTCAGGATCCACAACTCCTGCAGTGAGAACATGAAGCTGATCCTGCAGGAGATACAGAGCCAATTCAGGATCCACAACTCCTGCACGAAGAACATGTACTTGATCCTGCAGGAGATACAGAACCTGGTAGGATCCACAACTGCAGGGAGAACCTGCATCTGCTCCTGCAGGAGATACAGAAGTCAGGTAGTATCCACAAATGCAGAGAGAACTTGTACCTGATCCTGTAAGAGATCTAGAGCCATGTAAGGATCCACAAGTCTGGCAGGAAGAACATGCACCTGCAGGAGACCCAGAGCCAGGTCAGGAAGCAACACCCTCAGGGGCAGATTTGGCTCTGCAACCACCATCACTGTCAGCTCCGGATCTACACCATCAACCCCCTCCCCTACCCAAATTGTACTTCCTTTCCCCTGTCCTTGTTTCTGTTTGTGTTTTTGTTAATTTTATTTTTTTCTTTCACATTACTTACAGCATTCTATATTTTATCTTTCAAGTTTAAAATAATAAAATTGAAAGCTCTTCAATTTTAAAATGTGCAATTCAGGAGCATTGCAAAAATTATATGGTAAGTGTGATCCATTCATCACGCATCTATGGAGAAATTAAAGTACATTATTTCCTTTTTATTTTTAAAATATTTATTACAAGGACATGAAGCATTTATAAGAGTAAAATAATGAGTTCTAAAGGAATTAATAACCAAAGAAAGAACAAGAGAGACAAGATGGCAGAGTAGAGGAACTTGAGCTAATCTCCTCTCATGTAAACACTAGGGTCACAACTAAGTGCTGAACAACCATTGACAAAAAAGACTCAGCCCTACCAAAAAGGATGTTCTACACCCAAAGACAGGGAAGAGGCCACAACCACACGGTAGAAGTGGCACTTTCATGATATAATCAGGCCCCATGCTCGCCAGGTGGGCAACCCACGAACTGGAGGGTAATTGTATCACAGAGGTTCTCCAACAGGAGTGAGAGTTCTGAGCCCCATGCTGGGCTTCCGAGCCTGAGGGCCTGGCATTGGGAGGGGAAGCCCCCAGAGTGTTTGTCTTTGAAGGCCAGTGGGGCTTGAGAGTGGGAGCTCCACAGAACTGGAGAAGGCAGAGACTCCATGCACAGGGTTTCTGGTACACTGGGACCCAGGGCAGGGCAATGACTCTATGGGAGCCTGTGCAAGACTGCTTGCAGGTCTTGGAAGGTCTCTTGAAAAGGCTGGGGTCAGCTGTGGTTCACTGTGGGGGCAGGGGCACTGGTGGAGGGTGCCGCAGTGAATGCTCATCAGCGTGAGCTTTCCTAGAGGTTGCTATTTTGGCACTGAGACCTGGCCACACCCATCAGCCTGCAGGCTCCAGTGCTGGGATGTCTCAGGCCAAACAACCAACAGGATGGGAACACAGCCCCACCCATCAGCAGATCGGCTGCCTAAAGTTGTCCTGAGCCAAAAGGTGCCTATAAACACACCCCTTGACATGGCCCTTCCTACCAAAGGGCCAAGACCTGGTACCACTCACCAGTGGGCAGGCACCAGTCCCCACCACCAGGAAGTCCGCACAAGCCCCTCACCCACCAGGAGGCAGACACCAGAACCAAGAAGAATTACAATCCCACAGACTGAGGAACGGAGACCACAGACACAGAAAGCTAGACAAGATGAGGTGGCAGAGAAATATGTTCCAGACAAAGGAACAAGATAAAACCCCAGAAGAACAACTAAGTTAAGTGGAGAGGGGCAATCTACCTGAAAAAGAATTCAGAGTAATGATAGTAAAGATGATCTAAGATCGCAGGAAAAGAATGGAGGCACAGACCAAGAGGATACAAGAAATGTTTAATAAAGAGCTAGAAGCTTTAAAGAACAAACAGAGATGAACAATACAATAACTGAAATGAAAAATACACTAGAAGGAATCAATAACAGAAGAAATGAGGCAGAAGGACAAATAAGTTAGCTGGAAGACAGATTGGTGGAAATCACTGCTGTGGAACAAAATAAAGAAAGAAGAATGAAAAGAAATGAGGATAGTCTAAGAGATCTCTGGGACAACACTAAATGCACCAATATTTGCATTATAGGGGGTCCCAAAAGGAGAAGAGAGGGCCTGAGAAAATATTTGAAGAGATAATAGCTGAAAACTTCCCTAACATGGGAAAGGAAACACTCAAGTCCAGGAAATGCAGAGAGTCCCCTACAGGATAAATCCAAGGAGGAACACGTTGAGACACATATTAATCAAATTGACAAAAATTAAAGAGAAAGTATTAAAAGCAACAAGGGAAAAGCAACAAATAACACACAAGGGAAACCCCATAAGGTTATCAACTGATTTTTCAGCAGAAACTCTGCAGGCCAGAAGGGAGTGACATGATATAGTTAAAGTGATGAAAGAAAAAAACTTACAACCAAGAATACTGTCCTCAGCAAGGCTCTCATTCAGATTTGATGGAGAAATCAAAAGCTTTACAGACAAGCAAAAGCTAAGAGTTCAGCATCACCAGATCAGCTTTCCAACAAATGCTAAAGCAACTTCTCTAGACTGAAAAGGCCACAACTACAAACAAGAAAATTACAAAGAGGAAAGCTCACTGGTAAAGGCGAGCATACAGTAAATGTAGGAAATCATCCACACAAAAATATGATATCAAAACCAGCAATTATGAGGAGAGGAGATTACAAATGCAGACTATTAGAAAGGCAGAAGAATACATATTCTTCTCAAATGCACAAGGAACATTCTCCAGGATAGATCACATGTTGGGCCACAAAGGAAGCCTTGGTAAATTTAAGAAAATTGAAATCATATCAATCATCTTCTCCAACCGAAATTCTATGAGATTATAAATCAACTACAAGGAAATAAAACTGTAAAAAACACAAACACATGGAGGTTTAACAATATGTTACTAAACAACCAGTGGATCACTGAAGAAATCAAAGAGAAGTCAAAAATTACCTAGACACAAATAAAAACATGACAATCCAAAATGTATGAGATGCAGCAAAAGCAGTTCTAAGAGGGAAGTTTATAGCAATATAATCTTACCTCAGGAAACAAGAAAAATCCCAAATAAGCAAACTAATGTTACACCTAAAGCAACTAGAGAAATAACAAAGAAAATCCAAAGTTAGTAGAAGGAAAGAAATCATAAAGATCAGAGCAGAAATAAATGCAATAGAGAAGAAAACAATAGAAAAAATCAATGAAAGTAAAAGCTAGTTCTTTGAAAAGATAAACAAAATGGATAAACCTTTAGCCAGACTCACCAAGAAAAAAAAGAGAAAGGGCTCAAACCAATAAAATTAGAAATTTTATTTCTAAATTTTATTTCTAATTTATTGTTGTAAAGGAGAAGTTACAACAGACACCACAGAAATACAAAGGATCATAAGAGACTACTGCAAGCAATAATATGCCTATAAAATGGAAAACCTAGTAGAAAAGGACAAATTCTTAGAAAGGTACAGTCTTCCAAGACTGAACTAGGAAGAAATAGAAAATAGAACAAACAAATCACAAGTACTGAAATTGAAATTTAAAAACTTCCAACAAACAAAGGTCCAGGACCAGATGGCTTCACACACAAATTCTATTGAGCATTTATAGAAGAGTTAACACCTATCCTCCGAAATTCTTCCAAAAAATTGCACAGGAAGGAACACTTCCAAACTTATTCTATGAGGCCACCATCACTCTGATACCAAAACCAGACAAAGATACCACAGAAAAAGTAAATTACAGGCCAATATCACTGATGAACACAGACACAAAAACCCTCAAATAAATACTAGCACACCAAATCCAAGAATACATTAAAAGCAGCATACACCATGATCAAGTGGGATTTATCCCAGGGATGCAAGGATTCTTCAATATACACAAATCAATCAAGGTGATACAGCACATTAACAAATTGAATAAAAACCATATGATCATCTCAATAGATGCAGAAAATGCTTTTGACAAAATTCAACACCCATTTATGATAATAACTCTCCAGAAAGTGGGCACAGAGGGAAACTACCTCAACATAATAAAGGCCATATATGACAAATCCACAGCTAACATCATACTCAATGGTGAAAAGCTGAAAGCATTTCCTCTAAGAACAGAAACAAGACAAAGTTGTCCACTCTCTCCACATTTATTCAACATATTTTTGGAAGACCTAGCCATGCCCATCAGAGAAGAAAAAGAAATAAACGGAATCCAAATTGGAAAAGAAGTAAAACTGTCACTGTTTGCAGATGACATGATACTATACATAGGAAATCTAAAAGATGCTACCAGAAAACTACCAGAGCTCATCAATGTATATGGTGAAGTTGCAGGATAGAATTAATACACAGAAATCTGTTAAATTTCTATACACTAACAACACAGGATCAGAAACAGAAATTAAGGAAACAATCCCATTTACCATCCCTTCAAAAAGAATAAAATACCTAGGAATAAACCTACCTAAGGAGGCAAAAGATCTGTACTCTGAAAACTATAAGATGCTGATGAAAGAAACTGAAGATGACACAAACAGTTGGAAAGATATACCATATTCTTGGATTGGAAGAATCAATATTGTCAAAATGACCATACTACTCAAGTCAATCTACAGAGTCAATGCAATCCCTATTAAATTACCAATTGCATTTTTCACAGATCTGGAATAAAAAAATTTTTAAGTTGTACGGAAACACAAAGGACCCTGAAGAGCCAAAGCAATCCTGAGCGGGGGGGGGGGGGGGACCCAGAGCTGGAGGAAACAGGCTCCCTGACTTCAGACTACACTACAAAGCTACAGTAATCAAAACAGTAGGGTACTGGCACAAAAACAGAAATACAGATCAATGGAACAGGATATAAAGCCCAGAGATAAACGCATGCGCCTATGGTCAATTAATCTATGACAAAGCAGGCAAGAATATACAATGGAGAAAAGACAGCCTCTTCAATAAGTGGTGCTGGGAAAACTGAACAGCTACATGTAAAAGAATGAAACTAGAACATTCTCTAATACCATACACAAAACATAAACTCAAAATGGATTAAAGACCTAAATGTAACATCTGATACTATAAAACTCCTAAATGTAACATCTGATACTATAAAACTCTTAGAGGAAAACATAGGAAGAACACTCTTTGAAAGAAACTGCAGAAATATCTTTTTGGATCTACCTTCTAGAGTAATGAAAATAAAAACAAAAATAAACAAATGGGACCTAATTAAACTTAAAACATTTGCACAGCAAAGGAAACCATAAACAAAACAAAGACAATCCACAGAATGGAAAAAAATATTTATGAACAAAGCAACTGACAAGGGATTAATCTCCAAAATATATAAACAACTCATGCAGCTCAATATCAAAATAATAAACAACCCAATCAAAAAATGGGCAGAAAACCTAAATAGACATTTCTTCAAAGAAGACATACACATGGCCAAAAAACATGTGAAAATATGCTCAACATCACTAATTATTAGAGAAACGTAAATCAAAACTACAATGAGGTATCACCTAACACTGGTCAGAATGACCATCATCAAAAAGTCTACAAACAGGGCTTCCCTGGTGGCACAGTGGTTGAGGGTCCACCTGCTGATGCAGGGGACACAGGTTTGCGCCCCAGTCTGGGAAGGTCCCACATGCCGTGGAGTGGCTGGGCCCGTGAGCAATGGCCACTGAGCCTGTGCATCCGGAGGCTGTGCTCTGCAATGGGAGAGGCCACAACAGTGAGAGGCCCACGTACTGCAAAAAAAAAAAAAAAAAAGTCTACAAATAATAAATGCTGGAGAGGGTGGAGAAAAGCGAGTCCTCCTACACTGTTGGTGGGAATGCAAATTGGTACAGCCACTATGGAGAACAGTATGTAGGTTGCTTAAAAAACTAAAAATAGAACTACCATATGATCCAGCAATCTCACTTCTGGGCATATATCCAGGGAAAATCACAATTTGAAATCATATGGACACAGAGAGGAACCAAGATGGTGGAGTAGAAGGACGTGCTCTCACTCCCTCTTGCGAGAACACCAGAATCACAACTAGCTACTGGACAATCTTCGACAGGAAGACACTGGAACTCACCAGAAAAGATACCCCACATCCAAAGACAAAGGAGAAGCCACAGTGAGAGAGTAGGAGGGGTGCAATCACAATAAAATCAAACCCTATAATTGGTGGGTGGGTGACTTACAGACTGGAGAACACTTAAACCACAGAAGCCCACCCACTGGAGTGAAGGTTCTGAGCCCCACGTCAGGCTTCCCAACCTGGGGGTCTGGCAACGGGAGGAGGAATTCCTAGAGAATCAGTCTTTGAAGCCTAGTGAGAATTGATTGCAGGACTGCAACAGGACTGGAGGAAACATAGACTCCACTCTTGGAGGGCACACAGAAAGTAGTGTACACATCGGGACCCAGGGGAAGGAGGGACCCAGGGGAGACTGAACCAGAACTACCTGCTAGTATTGGAGGGTCTCCTGCAGAGGTGGGGGGTGGCTGTGGCTCACCGTGGGGACAAGGACACTGGCAGCAGAAGTTCTAGAAAGTACTCCTTGGTGTGAGTCCTCCCAGAGTCTGCCATTAGCCCCAGCAAAGGGCCCAGGTAGGCTCCAGTGTTGGGTTGCCTCAGGCCAAACAACCAACAGGGAGGGAACCTAGCCCCACCCATAAGCAGTCAAGTGGATTAAAGTTTAACTGAGCTCTGCCCACCAGTGCAACAGTCACCCCTACCCACCACCAGTCACTCCCATCAAGCTTCTTAGATAGCCTCATCCACCAGAGGGCAGACAGCAGAAGCAAGAACTACAATCCTGCAGCTTGTGGAACAAAAACCATATTCACAGAAATACAGACAACATGAAAAGGCAGAGGGCTATGTACCAGATGAAGGAACAAGATAAAACCCCAGACAAATAACTAAATGAAGTGGAGAAAGGCAACCTTCCAGAAAAAGAATTCAGAATAATGATAGTGAAGATGATCCAGGACCTCGGGAAAAGAATAGAGGCAAAGATCAAGAAGATGCAAGAAATGTTTAACAAAGATCTAGAAGAATTAAAGAACAAACAAACAGAGATGAACAATACAATAACTGAAATGAAAACTACACTAGAAGGGATCAATAGCAGAATAACTGAGGCAGAAGAACAGATAAGTGACCTGGAAGACAGAATGGTGGAATTCACTGCTGTGGAACAGAATAAAGAAAAAGGAATGAAAAGAAATGAAGACAGCCTAAGAGACCTCTGGGGCAACATTAAACACAACAACATTCGCATTATAGGGGGTCCCAGAAGAAGAAGAGAGAGAGAAAGGACCGGAGAAAATATTTGAAGAGATTATAGTCAAAAACTTTCCTAACATGGGAAAGGAAATAGCCACCCAAGTCCAGGAAGCACAGCAAGTCCCATACAGGATAAACCCGAGGAGAAACACTCTGAGACACATAGTAATCAAATTGGTAAAAATTACAGACAAAGAAAAATTATTGAAAGCAGCAAGGGAAAAATGAAAAATAACATACAAGGAAACTCCCATAAAGTTGACAGCTGATTTCTCAGCAGAAACTCTACAAGCCAGAAGGGAGTGGCATGATATACTCAAAGTGATGAAAGGGAAAAACCTACAACCAAGATTACTCTACCCAGCAAGGATCTCATTCAGATTCAGTGGAGAAATCATAAGCTTTACAGACAAGCAAAAGCTAAGAGAATTCAGCACCACCAAACCAGCTCTACAACAAATGCTAAAGGAACTTCTCTAAGTGGGAAACACAAGAGAAGAAAAGGACCTACAAAAACAAAAACAAAACAATTAAGAAAATGGTCACAGGAACATGCATATCGATAATTACCTTAAACGTGAATGGATTAAATGCTCCAACCAAAAGACACAGGCTTGCTGAATGGATACAAAAATGAGACCCATATATATGCTGTCTACAAGAGACCCACTTCAGACCTAGGGACACATACAGACTGAAGGTGAGGGGATGGAAAAACATATTCCATGCAAATGGAAATCAAAAGAAAGCTGGATTAGTTATACTCATATCAGATAAAATAGACTTTAAAATAAAGAATGCTACAAGAGATAAGGAAGGACACTACATAATGATCAAGGGATCAACCCAAGAAGAAGATATAACAATTATAAATATATATGCACCCAACAGAGGAACACCTCATTACTTAAGGCAACTGCTAACAGCTCTAAAAGAGAAAATTGACAGTAACACAATAATAGTTGGGGACTTTAATACCTCACTTACACCAATGGAAAGATCAGCCAAAATGAAAATAAATAAGGAAATTGAAGCTTTAGATGACACAATAGGCCAGATAGATTTAATTGATATTTATAGGACATTCCATCCAAAAACAGCAGTTTACACTTTCTTCTCATGTATGCATGGAACATTCTCCAGGATAGATCACATCTTGGGTCTCAAATCAAGCCTCAGTAAATTTAAGAAAACTGAAATCTTATCAAGCATTTTTTCTGACCACAACACTATGAGATTAGAAATGAATTACAGGGAAAAAAACATAAAAAACACAAACACATGGAGGCCAAATAATACTACGTTACTAAATAACCAAGAAATCACTGAAGAAATCAAAGAGGAAATCAAAAAATACCTAGAGACAAATCAAAATGAAAACATGATGATCCAAAACCTATGGGATGCAGCAAAAGCAGTTCTAAGAGGGAAGTTTATAGCTATACAAGCCTACCTCAAGAAACAATAAAAACCTCAGGTAGACAACCTAACCTTACACCTAAAGGAACTAGAGAAAGAAGAACAAACAAAACCCAAAGTTAGCAGAAGGAGAGAAATCATAAAGATCAGAGTAGAAATAAATGAAATAGAAACAAAGAAAACAATAGCAAAGATAAGTAAAAGCTGGTTCTTTGAGAAGATAAACAAAATTGATAAACCATTAGCTACACTCATCAAGAAAAAAAAAGGGAGAGGACTCAAATCAATAAAATTAGAAATGAAAAAGGAGAAGTTACAACAGACACCACAGAAATACAAAGCATCCTAAGAGACTACTACAAGCAACTCTATGCCAATAAAATGGACAACCTGGAAGAAATGGACAAATTCTTAGAAAGGTATAACCTTCCAAGGCTGAACCAGGAAGAAATAGAAACTATGAACAGACGAATCACAAGCACTGAAATTGAAACTGTGATTAAAAATCTTCCAACAAACAAAAGTCCAGGACCAGATGGCTTCACAGGTGAATTCTATCAAACATTTAGATAGGAGCTAACACCCATCCATCTCAAACTCTTCCAAAAAATTGCAGAGGAAGGAACACTCCCAAACTCATTCTATGGGCCACCATCACCCTGATACCAAAACCAGACAAAGATACTACAAAAAAAGAAAACTACAGACCAATATAACTGATGAATATAGATGCAAAAATCCTCAACAAAACATTAGCAAACATAATCCAACAACACATTAAAAGGATCATACACCATGATCAAGTGGGTTGTATCCCAGGGATGCAAGGATTCTTCAATATACACAAATCAATCAAATTGATATACCATATTAACAAATTGAAGAAGAAAAACCATATGATCATCTCAATAGATGCAGAAAAAGCTTTTGACAAAATTCAACACCCATTTATGATAAAAACTCTCCAGAAAGTGGGCATAGAGGAACCTACCTCAACATAATAAAGGCCATATACGACAAATCCACAGCAAACATCATTCTCAATGGCGAAATATTGAAAGCATTTCCTCTAAGATCAGGAACAAGACAAGGATGTCCACTCTCACCACTATTATTCAAAGTAGTTTTGGAAGTCCTAGCCACGGCAATCAGAGAAGAAAAAGAAATATAAGGAATACAAATTGGAAAAGAAGAAGTAAAACTGTCACTGTTTGCAGATGACATGATACTATACATAGAGAAGCCTAAAAATGCCACCAAAAAACTACTAGAGCTAATCAATGAATTTAGTAAAGTAGCAGGATACAAAATTAATGCACAGAAATCTCTTGAATTCCTATACACTAATGATGAAAAATCTGAAAGAGAAATTATGGAAACACGCTCATTTACCATTGCAACAAAAAGAATAAAATACCTAGGAATAAACCTACCTAGGGAGACAAAAGACCTGTATGCATAAAACTATAAGACACTAATGAAAGAAATTAAAGATGATACCAACAGATGGAGAGATATACCATGTTCTTGGATTGGAAGAATCAATATTGTGAAAATGACTATACTACCCAAAGCAATCTACAAATTCAATGCAATCCCTATCAAATCACCAATGACATTTTTTACAGAACTAGAACAATCATCTTAAAATTTGTATGGAGACACAAAAGACCCTGAATAGCCAAAGCAGTCTTGAAGGAAAAAAATGGAGCTGGAGGAATCAGACTCCCTGACTTCAGACTATACTACAAAGCTACAGTAATCAAGACAATATGGTATTGGCACAAAAACAGAAACATAGATCAATGGAACAAGATAGAAAGCCCAGAGATAAACCCATGCACCTATGGTCAACTAACCTATGACAAAGGAGGCAAAGATATACAATGGAGAAAAAAGAGTCTCTTCAATAAGTGGTGCTGGGAAAACTGGACAGCTACATGTAAAAGAATGAAATTAGAACACTCTCTAACACCATACACAAAAATAAACTCAAAATGGATTAGA
This sequence comes from Monodon monoceros, assembly GCF_005190385.1. Lineage (NCBI taxonomy): Eukaryota > Metazoa > Chordata > Mammalia > Artiodactyla > Monodontidae > Monodon > Monodon monoceros. The sequence goes on along the minus strand of NW_021697130.1, from coordinate 169 downwards.
GACCTTAATGTAAGACGGGACACTATCAAACTCTTAGAGGAAAACATAGGAAGAACACTCTTTGACATAAATCACAGCAAGATCTTTTTTGATCCACATCCTAGTGTAATGGAAATAAAAACAAAAATAAACAAATGGGACCTAATGAAACTTCAAAGCTTTTGCACAG
>NW_021697129.1:0-2030 GCF_005190385.1 Monodon monoceros | reverse complement strand
CCTTATCCTGATATAGAGCACCTTTGATAAGGCTACAACAAATATCTTCCTTACGATGGAAGATCGAATACTTTCCCCTTGAGCTCAGGGACAAGACTGTCTGCTTTCTATTCAGCATTGTATCAGAAGTATATATATATATATATATATATATATATATACACACACATATATATATTTATGCCATATATATGTATTATATATTAATATAAAGGTATATTACATCTGACTTTTGAAGGATGCAGTATTCTCTCATATCTTTAAGGATAACAGTAGTATTTATTTCCCATAAATAAATTGATTCTCTCAAGTTGCTTTGGTTTGTTTTCATATTATTTTCTTTCCTGGTAATCTTGATCAATCATCTTATGTATAAGATAGGGATACTAAAAAGCAAGGTCAACTAACAGGTGTGTGGGAATACTTGGCCTCTCTATCCTTACTGTAGATTGATCTTGCTGGCACTTATTGTAGAAAACACTGGTGATAATATTTTTTATTTATTTATTTTTTCATTTGCTTGGACTTCCCATATATTATAGAGAAGATAATGTCCATCTCCTGCCTTAAGTGTGAACACCTTTGTCCCAGTTAGAATACCAAATAGCAGAAAAAGCCCTTGGGTGTTCCTTAATCCTCATGTGATCGTCTCCCAAGCTTCAACTTTTCCTCCAAGAAAGATAATTTATATTTTACACTCTAGAGTATAATTCTGAGCCTTCGCTTAAGTAGGGAAGTTACAATCTCCTGCCTCCTTGGAATGGGGGGAGGATACTTGGGTATAATTTCTTCTCAATTAGACTTTCAACCAGTCCACCTGCTGTAAAGGTCACCTTCCTTTACCTTTCAGAGTTTACTGCCACCAATTAGTATGGCTTCTGGAAGCTCTATGGGGATAGGTTTACTCCATTCTTGAATTTCCCCACTGCTAAATTAAGGTTCTGTCTTCCCAAGCTTACTGCATGTAAGCAGAAGGCACTGCTATCTCTTTAATCCTTTTAGACACTTAGGCTATATGTATGTATACATGTGTGTGCAGTTTTTCTGTCATCCCATGATCTCATGCTCTTGGGTTTTACTTTGAGGTTTTAAATCCAATAGCTTGAGTTCTCCTGGTGCTTGTGACTGATGACTTTCACTTACTATGAACTTTGTAATTGCTGATTTTGAGCTTGTAAGCTCATCTTAACCTGGCCTCTTTTGATTTTCCCCTTTATAAATCCTACATGGACCAATGTGTCCCTCCAGAGCAATTTTGCATTTGATTTCTAGACTCCCTAGGATTTTCATGACACCAGGATCATTTTTTAATTGCTACTTTCTCAGCTTAAGATATCCCCATATTATGAGCATAGTGTAAATTCATGTTCAAACACATCAAAGTTGCATGGCCACTCTTTTGATTTCTTGTGAGAATTGTTGCCCCACACAGAGTTATGACAAAGGCAAGCTTAATTTTCTCTGGTGGCAGATTTAGTTAGTTCCCTTACCACTAATACTAAAGGCCTTTGACAGAATCTACTCTATAGGAATTTTGTAGGCCTGAAAGCACAGTAGTCAAACCATCACTATTTCAGTAATTTCACAGAACTGTTGCTGTATCATCTTATTTACCTCTGTCTAGTGCTCAGTGCATTCTTCACTTCTGGCATTCAGAATCCCCCCCCCTTTTTTTTTTGCAAACTATTGCATAAATTTTTAAATCATTTTATCTATAATCTAGTTTTTCAGAATAAAAATAAATAATTGCAATTCTATTACTGAAGTCCACCACACAATTTAAGTAATGTTATAAAGAAACCATACTTTATATTTCTTAATAGTGATATGTGTTCATCAAGATAAAGAACTTACTAAATAGGACTGGGGTGTATTTCCTTTTTCAGGATCCTTTATGAAAATCTCTAAGCTTTTATTGCTACTATATTTGTTCACATCTCAATCAATCCTTTAGACCTATATTTACATTGGTTATTGGTTTGCTGCACTAGGCAAAGATTTTCTCAGTCCTCAAAAGAAACTCTGTTTTT
>NW_021697128.1:0-1098 GCF_005190385.1 Monodon monoceros | reverse complement strand
AATATTTCAATAATACTCTCTTAGTAATTGATAGAGAAAGTGTAAAAGTATGAGTAAAGATACAGATATTTGATCAGTACTATCAACCAACTTAAGTTCTGTGGATCTAATTGACCTAACTGACATCTAAAGGACAAATACAACTTACCACTGAAACTTAAATATTCCTCTCAAGTGTACATAGTACATTAACTAAGGTAATTAATAAGATGGACCATAAAGATGACTCTAAATGAGTATAATTTAAGCAGAGTCTATTTTCTGACCTATGTTTATTCCAAGTACTCTTTATTCTTTTGTGTAGATCCCTATTTCCATTTGGTTGTTACTTTCTTTTTGTCTGAAGAACAACATTTAACATTTTTTAGTATGGATCTCCTGGAGATAATTATCTCATATTTCATGTTATAAAAATATTTATTTTTTTTCCATTTTAAATGTCATTTAACTAGGTATAGAATTCTACACTGGGGAACATAGAGAAAAATGGAGCAGTAGTGGAAAAATGGAGCATAGAGAAAAATGCACCATCAAACCTAAATGCAGGGAGAGAAGAAAAGGAGGGATGGAAAGAGCTTCAGCCTGTAATGCAGCTCTGACAAAGTATTGGCCAGGATGATCAGAGCCTCAGGACAAAGATGTCCCATTAAAGGAATCACACATTAGGCAGGAATATGTATCATAGCTCAAGTACCTGAACCATGTTCAGTCATTGGCTGGGAGTAGTCTAGGAAGAGTGTGGTTTGATAAAATGTTCTGGAAGATCCTTAAGTTATGGCAATTGGAGACCCTCAACTAATTTTACTCTTTCCAAAACAGATTCTCCCTTGAAGAGATTTCTGAGTGGAGCACTCCCCTGGCTGCCACAGAGACATCCTTATCCTGATATACAGCATCTTTGATAAGGCTACAACAAATATATTCCTTACGATGGAAGATCGAATACTTTCCCCTTGAGCTCAGGAAAAAGACTGTCTGCTTTCTATTCAGCATTGTATCAGAAGTATATATATATATATATATATATATATATATATATATACACACACACATATATTTATGCCATATATATGTATTATATATTAATATAAAGGTATA
>NW_021697127.1:0-5018 GCF_005190385.1 Monodon monoceros | reverse complement strand
TTGTTTTCATTTGTTTTTTTTCTTGCTCTCTCATCAGTTACTCCAGCAAGTGCCATGTCATTTTGAGTTTCAGTAAGCATGCCTGTCTTATTTCCATTTGCATTATTCATGCAAACGTTGATTGAACTGATGACCCCGAGTTATCACGGAAATAAGTGGATATACCTATATAAAATCTAACAGCACAAAAGAGTAATAATAAAATATATCAAAAATTAGAATGCATTAAAACAAATGGAAGAAGGAAAAGTAGTAAATTTAAGATCTCAGCATTGCTTGAGAAGCAGTAAAATATCTAATAAGTCGTGGTACATGTGTAACGGCTACTTATGTAAAAGTAACAAGCTACTATAAGGGAAAATGGGATTTGAAGAAATCTCAAAGGAAGAAAGAAGAGCAAAAGGAACATAACAAGATCGGACAAAGAGTAAACAAGGAGTAAACGATCTGTAAGAAAATACGTTAACTGTAAATACTCATATTAAAGCACAAGGATTATTGAAACAAACAAAAAACTTAATTCTATGCCACCTACAAGAGACAAGAGTCAGACTGAAAATGAAAGGATTCAAAAATTATGTTATAACAACAATAAGTAAAATTGAAGAAGATTTTTTAATATTAACATAGATTTGCAAGCAAAAAGTATCACTGGCGATAAGGCAGGATAATAAAACCCACTGTTACTTTACAAGGAATATATTATAAGTCTAAACTTCAATGCAATATATGAAGGGAAATTCCAAAAATCTAAGTAGAAATAGAAAAATCTAAATTACCTAGATCAGTAACATAGAACCACAACAAAAAATCAGCAGATTATAGAAGATCTGAATACCATCATTTAAAAACTTTGGCCTAAATTTACATAAAACACTGCACCAACAATGATGGAATATATATATTACGCAGAAAATTTTAGGTACACATGGCACATTTATAAAATTGACTATATTCTGGTTATAAAACAAGACTCCAAATAAGCAAGAAATTTAAAACTATATAACCAATATTTTACCAAATAGTTGGATATTAAAAACATACTTCTGATCACAGTGTAGGTCAAAGATAAAGTCGCAATGGGAATTAGAATTTTATTAATCGAATGGTAATGAAAATATGCCATAACAAAACCTGTGGGTTGCATATAAAGCTGTGGTCACAGAGAAGTTTATGTATTCCAATTATACTCTCTAAATGTAAAACGGAAAGGAATAAAGCAACTAGAAGAGGACCTATCACCCTGAGGTAGGTAGCTCCTGAACTGTACCTGGTGGGGAAGGCAGGGCAGAACTTCAGGAGGCCAGCTGAGAGCACGGTGAACACCATGTGAGGAGCAGTCTCCAAGAAAGAGAATTTAATGTACAAAGGGATGACTAAAATATATTTAAGAGCAAGCACCCTGACCCCTCTTAAGGATGACTTATGTTGCTGGGAAAAAAATAAGAAGTGCTCCATGTAGAAGGTGAATCGCTTTATAATTCCCAGGAGAATCTTGGTACCAGGACCACACAATGAAGAACTTGGATTCCCCATGGCTAATCCAGCAGAGAGAAAAGGAGAAACAGAGATGCGAGAGAAAACAAAGGGAACTCTTGGTGCAATTTGGTGCTGCTGCAGGCCCAAGTCCAGGTATGTGCTCTCTATCTCCACATCTTAAGTAAAAGCCACCATGTTCCTCAGTCTTTCAGGTACTTAGAATTTCTCTTTAGAACCTGAAAATGGGGTCAGGTTTCCTGACTGCATCGCTACAGTACAAAATAGAGGCAGGATGTTTGAAATAGTTCTCCATCTGGCAGAGGAGGCCTTGAAGCTGTGAGCCACTCGCTGCAAACCAGCAGGACATGAAGGATTCTTGAGAAGATCTGAAGCTACTGGGAGGCCTTTGAGGAGTTAAATCCCATAGTAAATACTGTACCTTCAATGGCCCCTTCTCCCTCTCTGTCCAGTCTTCCTCCACTCCCGTGGGGGCCCAAAGGGGTTAAATGAGCACTCTTTGACTTGTACTTGGTGGTCCCAGAACTTGACGTGGGCTCGGAGACTTCCATGAAAAGTCTGCCTTCCATCTACTGGCTTGGGTTTCTTGGGCTCTCTGCTCCAGGCTAATCCCTTCAACCTGCTTTTTCCATTTCTGCCAATAATCCCCCTCTCCAGACCTTCCTAATGCTCTTCTGGGGCGGGAGGAGACTTACTGAGGGAAATGTTTATTTCTAGAGGGAGAGGTAACCACATGACTTCACAGTGGTCGTCCCCTTGATTATTCAGTTTCTGTCTAGATTAGTCGTGGGTGTTTGTGCACCCCAGCCTCACCCCCAGGAGGCTTTAGAACACTGTCCTTATCTCAGCACTGAGCCTCTCTCTAGCCTCCTTCCCTCTCTCTCCTTACCCATCTTTACCCACAGACTCTCAGGCTTTCGGCACCTCAGGAAGATAAGCACTTCACAGAACCTCTGCTACATAACTAAACATATTGAAATGACTCTTTACGAAGATACTGAAACAACAGAAAATGAATACATGACGATTGTTTCTCCTGAGGGTTCAGTTACCTAGGGGGCCTTTAGCAAACTTTGATTGATAAATCTAACCTTTCCTTCCTTGGCAATAGTTGATTACACTGTGAGGAAAACAAGTTAGAGAATGGAAAAATAATATTTGGATTTCAATGAAATAATAAAGATACAGAGACTATCTTTGACTTTTGAAATGTGAGTAGTTTACATTTTGATTATTTGATGGCAGGAATCCCTTTTAAAACAGGGCCAGTCTGCATGATGCATTTAAAAATCAACCTTTTCAAATATAGCCATAACCCCCACAAGATTTCTTGATTTCTCTGGGGTCAGATAAACCATCACATTTCACAGTGGTGCCCTGTATATGAAAGTGATAAACATAACCTGGAAGCACGGCAGTGGCTAAAAATATGGAGCTGGAAGCCATTCGTTGAAATTATTTTTTGCTTTTAATTCATTGCATAAAATGCTAATATCCAAATTCAGGCAGGTTGATCTTAACCAAGCATCAAGAGCTTCAACCCTGCTAACAGCTAAGTATGCACTTTTAAACCCTACTTTGACTGCTCCAGAAACTTACTGGGTTTCTTTAATGCCTCTTACTATTTCCTTTGTGTCATTTTGTTTTTCTTTAAAAACACAGCTGTGTGATCTTGGGGAAGTTACATTATTTCCCTGAGACTTGGTTGCCTTCTCTGTGCATATCTGGGTATAATTTTAGTATTGCTCAATAGAATTTTTGTTGATAATGAAAATATTCTATATCTGTACTATGTAAAGCAGTATTCAATAGCTACATGAAGCTAATAAACATGTTTGAAATATGGCAAATGCAAATGAGGAACTGAATTTGTAATCTTATTTTTAAATTTGTTTAAATATAAATAATGCCACGTGGCTAGCATCAGTTGACAGTACAGATCTACATAATATTTTAAGGACACTCTCCATTCAAAAACTCTACCATTCATTGAGTCAACCGAAATATTTTTGCCCTCTGACAAACAGAAAATAATTTATGCTTCCCTTGAAATTATCTGTCAAGACCTTTATCAGTTGGGGACATTATATTCTTAAAATTGACTTTGCTTTGTGAAACTTTAATAATGTTGGAGTTCCCTGCCCTTGGTATCAGCTTTGAGATGATGGGAAATATTGCGGATAATCAAGGACCATTTCAAGAGATCATGGAGAGAAATCTCCTTCTGGATTTAATTTCATTATGAGGATGTCAAAATGCTAAACTACTTAAAATAAAACCCATACCGTTTTTATGCTGTTATACGCTACATGTAGCTGGAAAAATGTTAAAAAGATTTTTAAAGAACTGCGCATCTATTTTTGAAGCTGATTTGGCTGTTCAAGGCTTGCTAGCACTTTATCCATCTCAGCACTATTTCACTTAGTAAACAAATGCAGTTGCCATAATTGCTGCATATGTGTCTGTGTTCCCTTCTAGGTTATATGTTTTTGAAGTTAGAAACTATATTTATATCACAGCCCCTATGTATAGCACAATATCCATTGCTAATTCAGATTGTGTTTTAAGATATGAGACAAAATTTAAGACTTTCATTATAGTCATAAACATCTAGCAAATCAACCAGAAAATAAAAACTAATTTTCAATTTGTTGGCCAAGAACAAAAGAGAGGAATACCTAGTGCAAAATCATCTAATATCTACTGTTGGATTTAGAGAACACACATGTTAAACTTATTTTAAAATATCTTCTCATCAAAGATTTGAGGTTGGACCGTAAAATATTATATCAGAAGTGAAAATAATTATGTGGTCTGACCAGCGTGGATCACACAAAGTAAGTGTATACTATATATAAAGTAGATAAACTATGAGGTCCTGCTGTATAGCACAGGCAACTATATTCAAGACCTTGTAATAACCTGTAAAGGAAAAGGATCTGAAAAAAGAAATATGTATATCTGAATCACTTGGCTGTACACTGAAACACAACATTGTCAATCAACTATACTTCAAGTAAAACAAAACAAAACAAAGTAAGTGTAAAGGGAAGTATAGTTTTATAAATTCACCTCTGATATCCAATGGACCAACTGAAAGACAACAGAAAGTACAACTTTCTAGGAGACACGACATGGCCAGCAAACCAGGCCGTTTCCCTCGGTAACGGTCATACCTGCCAAAAAATATACAGACTAGCCTGCATTCATGAATACATAGGAATTCTTCATTTATCTGGCATTATTAGGCAATGAGGCATTGTATGTTAGGATTTTTTTTTAAATGACAAATTTAAGAGGAGTTATTTTAACCTTCACTCGGTAATTTTTTTCTAAAATTAAGAAATGTATCCACTGGTGTATCTAATGTTTCCGTGATAACTCGGGGTCATCAGTTCAATCAACGTTTGCATGAATAATGCAAATGGAAATAAGACAGGCATGCTTACTGAAACTCAAAATGACATGGCACTCGCTGGAGTAACTGATGAGAGAGCAAGAAAAAAAACAAATGAAAACAA
>NW_021697126.1:0-1216 GCF_005190385.1 Monodon monoceros | reverse complement strand
TGTGCTGGGGTTGGTGGTGAACAAGACAGAAAATGATTTTACTTTCTAAGAGAGTGCCAGAAAACTATCTTTACTTTTTTATTAACATGGTAACCTTCTTGCTTATTAGCGTGTACTCTATCACTTTGGTGTGACATTTTTATTTTTGTTATGAAGTTATTCTCTAAATCGTAGTCACCCATGGGCACTTTCTAGCTACTTGTATTAGTGTGCTAGGGCTGCTGAAACCAAATAGTATGGGCTGAGTGGCTTAAACAAGAGAAATTTATTTTCTCACAGTTTTGGAGGCTAGAAGTCTGAGATTAAGGGACCGGCCAGGTCGGTTCTTCCTGAGGGCTGAGAGGGAGAATCTGTTCCAGGCCTTCTCCTAGCTTCTGGGGCTTAGCTGGAATCTTTGGTGATGCTTAGTTTGTGGAGGCATCACCTCATCTCTGCCTTCATGTTCCCATGGCATCCTCCCTGTGTGCCTGTCTGTCTCAAAATTTACCCTTTGTATGGGTTGTATTGGTTTAGGGCCCACTCTTCTCCAGTACGACTTCATCTGCAACAACCCTATTTCCATATAAGGTCATATCAGGAGGTGGTGGAAGTTAGAACTTCAACCTATGAATTTGGGGGACACAATTCACCCCTAGCAGTGCTGTTAAGTGATTGCAAGGATAAATTTCCCCTTCACTTGTACTTTCTTTCCTGAAGTTCTGTTTTTCTTCCTTAAGCTATCATGCTTTTTTTGTTTGTTTGTTTGTTTTTGGTACGCGGGCCTCTCACTGCTGTGGCCTCTCCCGTTGCGGAGCACAGGCTCCGGACGCGCAGGCTCAGCGGCCGTGGCTCATGGGCCCAGCCGCTCCACGGCATGTGGGATCTTCCCGGACCGGGGCACGAACCCGTGTTCTCTACATCGGCAGGCGGACTCTCAACCACTGCGTCACCAGGGAAGCCCCATGTTTTGTTTTTTTGACCACACACTTAATTGTGACGGTAAGGCAGTTTTGCTTTTTTGCATTTTCTCTCCACGTATTCTGGGAAAATACCTGGAGACTTGCACTTTTTCTAGCTCCAGGGGTCTTTGTACAGCAGAAGGCAGAGCTGCCTGAAGACAGCCTCTCCGGGCTCCTTATGCGGATGCTCCGCCTGTGGAAGAGATTCTTTGGGACATCTAGGCTGGGAAAGAAAGAGAGGAGGTCTTTGTGGGAAGGGAGGCAGGGGTGGGACGATG
>NW_021697125.1:429-1780 GCF_005190385.1 Monodon monoceros | reverse complement strand
AAACCGTTGTCGTACCCTAACCTGTACCCTAAACCGTCCCTGTCCCCTAACCCTAATGCTAACCCTAACCCTAAAACTAACCCTTACCCGAAGCCTTACCCTAACCCATCCCCTAATCCTAACCCGTACGCTAACACTAACCCATACCATAACACGTACGCTCACCCTAAACCGTTGTCGTACCCTAATCTGTACCCTAAACCGTCCCCATCCCCGTTCCCTAACCCTAACCCTAACCCTAACCCTTAAATGAAGACTTATCCTCACCCGTCCCCAAATCCTAACCCGTATGCTAACACTAACCCTTACCCTAAAACGTACGCTCACCCTAAACCGTTGTCGTACCCTAACCTGTACCCTAAACCGTCGCCGTCCCCTAAACCTAACCCTAACCCTAACCCTAACCCTAAACCTAACCCTTACCCGAAGCCTTACCCTAACCTGTCCCCTAATCCTAACCCGTATGCTAACACTAACCCGTACCCTAACACGTATGCTCAACCTAAACCGTTGTCTTACACTAACCTGTACCCTAAACCGTCCCCGTCCCCTAACCCTAACACTAACCCTAACCCTAACCCTAACCCTAACCCTTACCCGAAGCCTAACCCTAACCCGTCCCCTAATCCTAACGCGTACGCTAACACTAACCTGTACCCTAACACGTACGCTCACCCTAAACCGTTGTCATACCCTAACCTGTACGCTAAACCGTCGCTGTCCCCTAACCCTAACGCTAACCCTAACCCTAACGCTTACCCAAAGCCTTACCCTAACCCGTCCCCTAATCCTAACCCGTACGCTAACACTAACCTGTACTCTAACACGTACGCTCACCCTAAACCGTTGCACCCTAACTTGTACACTAAACCGTCCCCGTCCCCTAATGCTAACCGTAACCATAACCATAACCCTAATCCTTACCCGAAGCCTTACCATAACCCTTCCCCTAATCCTAACCCGTACGCTAACACTAAACCGTACCCTAACACGTACGCTCAACCTAAACCTTTGTCATACCCTAACCTGTACCCTATACCGTCCCCGTCTCCTAAGCCTAACCCTAACCCTAACCCTAACCCTAACCCTTACCCGAAGCCTTACCCTCACCCGTCCCCTAATCCTAACCCGTATGCTGACACTAACCCGTACCCTAACAAGTATGCTCACCCTAAACCGTTGTCGTACCCTAACCTGTACCCTAAACCGTCCCCGTCCCCTAACCCTAACCCTAACCAAAACCCTAACCCTAACCCTAACCATTACCCGAAGCCTTACCCTAACCCGTGCCCTAATCCTTACCCGTACGCTAACACTAACCTGTAACCTAACACGTACGCTCACCCTAAAC
>NW_021697125.1:0-329 GCF_005190385.1 Monodon monoceros | reverse complement strand
TACGCTAACACTAACCCATACCCTAACACGTACGCTCACACTAAACCGTTGTCGTACCCTAACCTGAACACTAAACCGTCCCCGTCCCCGTCCCCTAACCCTAAACCTAACATTAATCCTAACGCTTACCGAAGCCTTACCCTAAGCCGTCCCCTAATCCTAACCCGTACGCTAACACTAACTCGTACCCTAACACGTACGCTCAACCTAAACCTTTGTCGTTCCCTAACCTGTACCCTAAACCGTCCCCGTCGCCTAACCCTAACGCTAACCCCAAACCTAACCCTAACCCTTACCCGAAGCCTTACCGTAACCCGTCCCCTAATCCT
>NW_021697124.1:0-1044 GCF_005190385.1 Monodon monoceros | reverse complement strand
AAACGAATGTAGACACAAGCTTTACAACTTACACCAAATTCACTCAACATTATTCAGAGACAAGTATTAAATGCAAAACTATTCAAAATTATAGTAGAAAGCATAAAAGAAAATTGATATGAGCTTGGGCTTGGTCATGTAGATCACAAGCTTTGTGGTTTTAACACACGACACAAAAAAGCAGTCCAGAAAGAAAAACAAGGGATTCTGTGGAGTTTATAAAATTAAAGATTTCTACTGAGTGAAAAACCTCATTCAGAAAATCGAAAGACAACACACACTGGGGGAAAAAAACTGCAAACGTATCTAATAAAGAATTTGTCTCAAAATATACAAAGAACTACAACACAACCCCATTAAAAATAGGGAAAGCTCTAACTGGACACCTGGTCAAAGAAGGTACACAGATATTACACAAAACTCTCCCCAGGACTGGGGGGCAGAGAAACAGTGGTCCAGATCAACTCCCTGAGTCATGTGTGACCCAGGAATAGTCCTGTCCTTCCTGGAGGCCTCAGAAAGATGGGGAGGGAGGAGGGGGAAGAAGGCGAATTGCGCTTAAACCTAACTCTAACCCTGACCACTCTCACCACTGTCATTCAACATGGTCTAGGAAGTCCTAGACATAGTAATTAGATGAGAAAAAGAAATAAAAGGAATCCAATGGCAGAGGAAAAAGTCAAACTGTCACTGTTTGTAGATGAGATGATGTTTTATATTTCATTTATTTATTCATTTATTTATTGTGGTTGTGCTGGGTCTTAGTTGTGGCACGTGAGCTCCTTAGTTGCAGCAGCTGGGCTCCTTAGTTGTGGCATGTGAACTCTTAGTTGTGGCATGCATGTGGGATCTAGTTCCCTGACCAGGGATCGAACCCAGGCCCCCTGCATTGGGAGCGCGGAGTCTTAACCCCTGCGCCTCCGGGGAAGTCCCGACATGATGTTTCATTTAGAAAATCCTTAAGATGACCCCCCAAAAACAAATGGAATTCATTGGAAAATTCAGTTAAGTTGCAGGATACAAAATTAACCTATAGAAATCGGT
>NW_021697123.1:0-11290 GCF_005190385.1 Monodon monoceros | reverse complement strand
ACTGCTCCCCACCCCCTGCCTGCCACCCTCCACTCCTCCCTCCCCAAGCCTCTGCTCCCACTGGCTGGCCCTGTAACTCTGAGGTTCCTTCTGGTTGGCACCTCCGAGATCTGCCTGGATTCCTACCTGCCCACCTCCCTCTTCCTGCTGCTCCCCCGTTGGTGTCCAGCCTGTGTCCCTTCCGCTGCGCTCCATTCTCCATCCTCCCCTGGATGCCTCCCATCACCTGGTCTGTCTCTGGTAGGTGGCCCTCCTGTCGTGCCACATCAAGACCCCATTTGAACATTCCTTCCTGTGACCTCTCCTCACGTGATCTGTTCCTTCCCTTTCCTTCCCTGGCCCAGGGAAAGCGTCTGCCTCTTCTCTAGGGCCCGTGATGTCATCTCAGTGCTCCCTGATGCCTGTCATCGAGTTGCATTGGGTCATCCCTTCTCCGTAGGGGGTGCTCCCTCGTGTGACCGGCTCTCACAGCTCACGCTCTTTCCATCCCCTGTCCTGCCACGTTCTCTGCAGTACCATCTGCTGTCTCTCGTCCGGTCCTTCCACTGGGTTTAGTACTGCCTTCCCTTTAGGCTGCCTTATACTCATCCTCACCTCATCTCACCTTCCTTCCTCTTCTCTGTTCCCTTTTAATAGAGCCACTGCCCACAGTTCTTTACACCAGGCCCGACTCCCCTGTCTTCTTCCATCATCTCCACTGCTTTCGTCTCTCCTCCCACAGGCCCCAGAATGCACCCCTGCCCATCACCTTGCTCTCCCACTCCCCAATGACATGGTCTGGATCCACTCTTTGCCCTCTTTCCCTCTAGGCTATGATCCCCTCGTGTACAGATTTTAAGATCCTCCTCTCTCTCTCCATTCCATTCTGCATTGCCCCCTCTGTTGTTTCCTGGATTAAGTCTCCCAAGCAAGAGTCCCTTACCCCTCAAGCCTCTACCATCCCACCCACTGCTTGCTCCCCCTGTGCCCCTTTTCTGCACACACTGTCTTCTCAGACTAGACCTCGGACACCCCACTCCTTTTGAAGGTCCCCCTCCTTCCATGTGTGCAGTCTCTCCACCACATGCTAGGCCTGCACCACCCCCCTTTCCAGTGCCCCTGGAATAGCAAAAGCTCAGAATCAGTGATGGTTGGGAAATGTCAACACAGCCTTGGTTCTCCCTCGCTCCCCTGCCATTTTAAGCATATTTCCTACCCGCACTCTGAACTCCAACCACTAAGTCCATCCGAAATCTCTGAGGTTACCTACTAGTGGTTTCTCTGTAGAGTCCTCCTTAATGTGCAACGATGCCCAGTTTCCTCAGTTTTACCACAGTCGTATCAGGGGATGGACCCCGTTTGTTCCTGAGGGCCCCAGGTCTTCAAATGCCCAGGCTGTTAGGTCTCACCTCTGCACTGCACCTGCCTTCTGGTCCCAATACCACACATTCTACCCCCCTTAACCCTGAGATCTGCCAAAGTCCCCAGATTAACAGCTCTTCAGGCTGCCTTTCCCCTTCTACCCCGAGCCCCTCACATACTCGTAAGGTTCTCTCCCTTCTCCTGTGGTGCTTGTCCCTGTTTCTCTTCCCTGCCACCCCCGAGCAGCTCCCCTACCACTGTCAGTCACGAGAAGGATTCAGTACTCTTTTCCTTGACTAGCCCTCACGCTCCCAGGACGGCCAGTCTCTTTGTCCCCCGTGTGCTAATACTAAGTCCACCCGCCATCCAGACTCACCCTAAACACCTCACCTTTCGGGTCCACGGCATTGAATGAAGAAGGTCACTGCTTCTGCGTGCTTCTCTCTGACCGTTCTTCTCACCATGCCCCGTCTCTAGCACTTTCAATGGGCCTCTACCCCTACCAGCCCAGGCTCCTCGGGCCTCACCCACCTCTCCCTGCTCCTCGCCTGCCTTACCTGCGCGGTGCTCTTCCTCCTGCATGGGCTTCCTCTCACCCTTGGCCCACCTTTGAGGGCAGATTCTCCACACCCACTCTCTCCTTCTAACTCTCTGCCATCCCTCTTGGCAGTGTGTTCCCTGATCCTCTCAACAAGCCTCTCCTGCCCTGGCTGCCGGGCGCCATCACCTGCAGTTCCTCACTCTTGCGGCCCGTCAGAGCCCGCGCCTCTACCACACTCAGTTGTTGGAGGCAGCTCACCTGACCTCCTAATCCTGGGCCCAGTTTCTAGGTCTCTGCTGCTTTGCTTCTCTATGGCACACACAGCAACACTTTCAGCTACTGTCTGTGCACCTTCCAGCTGGATTCAGTTATCTCCTCTGCTCTGGGCTCCCTTCTCCGTCCCCCATCCACTGCTCAACCCGGTTGAGTCGTCTCTGCTTCAGGCACACTGTGTTGAATCCTCACGCTCCGCCCACCAACCCACGCTCATGAGCCAGGCTGAGCTTGCCTCCCGGGCCGCACGACCCCACGACATCACTCCCTGTAACCTTTCAGGTTTCCATCCAGACCCCTTGTCACGTACTCTTCTGACACAGCTCTCAGGGAGGCTCCGGCCTCTGATTCTCCGACCTTTTTCTTTCACCGCAGCACTCTCACCTTCTTCCCACCCTCTTGCCCCCGCACCTGCCAGACCCACTCCCCACACCACCGCCCTCAGTCTGGACCTGCACAGAGCCCTGGGTCCTGCTGTCCGCCCTCCCTCCCCCCTCGGGGCAGTCATCTCTCTTCCAGACGCTCTCCTGCACTGTCCTCTCCCGTCTCTTTTCATGCCCACAGCCCCACCCACGCCTTGTATCCCCTGCGCTTCATGACTCTCAGGCATGTGACAGTATCTTTGGTCTAATTCTCCTCTTTCTCAGTGCTTGTCATTTGTCCCTTTGAATAGTTTATCCCTCCTCATTTCAGATCTGTGACACCCCCTGCCCTTACGGTCATAATGTCCATCCGTCTTTCCTGCCAACCAGCTGTTTCCCTTCTGCCTTCCTGCAGCCGCTCTCCTTTGTCCTCTCTGGGCGGCTTCAGTGCTCTCACCCTCCCTCTTCTTAACGTGCTCATCACCCCCAGCACCGGACTTGTAATCGGTCCACAAGCTCAGTTAAAGTAAGTGACTTTCTCAGTGCCTGGAGCTTGATTCATGTGTCCCGACTCCAACCCCCGTCCCCCCATCCCCACTGATCCCAACCCTGCCCTCCCACCCAACCCAGTCAACCCCTACCTGCACCCCAATCCTGATCCCTGTCCCAAAGTCCATCCCCCAAGCTCTCACCCCATCCCTGCCAGATCCACAGTAAAGGGCCTGGCTGAAAAGTTCCACCCTTGCTGCAACCTTTGAGGCTGTAAGAGCAGTCCCTGCTCCCCGCCCCTTGCCTGCCACCCCTTTCCCACTCCTCCTTCCCCATGTCTCTGCTCCCACTGGCTGGCCCCAATACTCTGCACTTACTTCCAGTTAGCGCCTCTGACATCTACCTGGTTTCCTACCTGCCACCTCCCTCTTCTCATTGCTCCTCTTAGTGGTAACCAGCCTGCCTCCTTCCATCTCTCTCCATCCTCCCCTGTGCACCTTCCATCACCTGGTCTGTCTCTGGCAGGTGACTCTCCCTTGGTGCTGCATTGAGGCCCCCATTTTGACATTCCTTCCCAAGACCTTTCCTCGTGGGACCCATTCCTTCCCTTTCCCTCCCTGGCCCAGGGATGGCATCTCCCTCTTCTCTAGGGCCCGTGATGTCATCTCAGTGCTCCCTGATGCCTGTCATCGAGTTGCATTGGGTCATCCCTTCTCCGTAGGGGGTGCTCCCACCTGTGACCTGCTCTCACAGCTCACGCTCTTTTCATCCCCTGCCCTGCCACGTTCTCTCCTGAAATCATGGGCTGTCACTGGTCTGGTCCTTCCGCTGGCTTGGGCCACCGTTTCCCTTTAGGCTCCCTTTTCCTTAGTCTTGCTCTGTGTCACCTTCCTTCCTCTTCTCTCTTCCCTTTTAATCAAGCCATTGCCCACAGGAGTTTACACCAGGCCCCTACTTTCCTGTTTTCTCCTTCCCTCACCTCCACTGCTTCCATCTCTCTTCCTTTGGACCGAGGATGCACCCCTGCCCATCGCCTTGCCCTCCCACTCCCCAATAACATGTCCAGACACCCCTCTTTCCGTCTAGGCCACGATCCCCTCACAGCACCCATGTGCAGATCTTAAGACCCTCCAATTGCCCCCCGTCCCATTCGGCCTTGCTCCCTCTGTTGTTTGGGTCCAGCCTCCCAAACAAGAGTCCCTCACCCTCCAACCATTTAGCATCCCACCCATTGCTCTCTCCCCTTATGGTCCTTTCCTGCCCACATTATCTTCTCAAACTAGACCTCTGATACCCCACTGGCTTCACAGGTCCCAGCTGTTCCCCTGATTACCTGTGCAGAGTCTTTCTGCCACTTGCTAACCTCCATTCTTCAGCACCTGGTGAATAGCAGAAGAATGGGTTTGGTGATTGATGACAGATGCTGTTACCACCTTAGTTCCCACCCATTCCTGTGCCATTTCTAAGCAGGCTTGCTACCTGCACACTGGATTCCACCTGGTCCTTTCCAGTGTCCCTGAGGGTACCTGCTAGTAGTTTGTGTGCGGGGTCTATCTGATGGTACAGCACTGCCCTGTCCTCTGTGTCACCAGTCGTTGTGGCCCTTTCCCCCGTGCTCTAAGGGACTTGGGTCTTCAAAGGCCCAGGCAAAGGTGTCTCAGCTCTGCTTTGCTCCTACCATCTGGCATCAGTGCCACACAAAACCTTCTTGCCTCCTGAGATCTCCCGAAGTCCCAGATTGGGAGCCCTTCAGGCTGCCCTGCTCTTCTCTGCAGTGCCCCCTTTACCTGTTCTGAGCCCCAAGCATGTCCATGATGTTCTTTCCCCTCTTCACTGCCACCTGTTCCTTTCTTTTCCCATCGACTTCCCTGACCCAACTTGTATCCCGCAGACACCTTTCATGGCTGCCCGAGACTCCAATGTCTCTCTCTTTCCAAGCTGGCTGCCACTGAACTGGCTCGGCCCCTCATCCACCTTTTCTCCTGCTCTTGTCTCCAGGAGCCCCTCTGCTTCCTCTTCAACATCTCATCCTACTTCCTCTACCAGCCGCCAGTCACGTGACACATTTCCCAATCTTTCCCTTCTTCTTTGACCTGCCTTTATGTTCCCCCATTGCCAGCTTCTTGGTCCCCAGCATGCTGTACTGAACCCAGGCTGTCTGAATTCACACCAAAGCATGCTACGTTTTGGGCCTACCATTTTGGAGAAAATCGTTGCTTCTAGGTGCTCTCTGACCTTTCATCATCTCACCATGCGCTACGCCTACAGGGCTGTCTCCAAATTTCCAAAGAGCCACTGCCTCTACCATCTCAGCCTCCTCGGGCCTCACCCACCTCTCCCTGCTCCTCACCTGCCTTACCCTCGCGGTGCGCCTCCTCCTGCATGGGCTTCCTCATGCCCTCGACCCACTTTTGGGAGCACGGTTCCTAGATTCTCCACATCCACTGTCTCCTTCTAGCCCTTTGTCATCCATCTCTTGATGCAGTGTGTTCCCAGATCCTCTCAACAAGCCTCTCCTGCCATGGCTGCCGGGCGCCATCGCCTGCAGTTTCTTACTCATCTGGCCCGTTGGATCCCCTCTTCTCTCCATACCCTCCCACCTGTCAGAGACTGCTCACCTGGCCTCCTGGTTTCAAGGTCTCTCCTGCTTTGCTCCTCGACTGCAACACAGTAAAAAGCTGTCCTACCTGAGCATGTAGCATTCTTTCAGCTACCGCTGTGAACCTCCCAACTGGATTCAGTTGTCCCTCGGCTGAGTGCTCCCTTCCTGACCCTCACCTGCTGCTCAGCCCAGTTCAACCCTCTTTGCCTCAGACACACAGTACTGAGTCCACACACTCTGCCCACCAGCCCACCCTCAGCCCCGGGCACCTACGCTGTACTTTCCTCCGGGACCTCGTAAAGCTTGCTGCCTGTAACCTTTCATGCTTCCATTCCAGACCCCTTGTTGCATGCTCTTCTGACAGCTCTCGGGGAGCCTCCCCCTCCGATCCTCCTCCCCTCTTCCTTCCACTCCAGTACTTCGACTTCTGCCTCCCTCCTGCCTGACATCATCCCGTTCGGTCTCGAACTGCACAGAGCCCTGAGTCCTGCTGTCTGCCCTCCCTCTCTCCTCCTCCCTCTCCAGCAGTCGTCTCTCTCCCAGATGCACTCCTCCGTGTTTTGTCCCATCCGTCTGCCCTTTCTTCACTGTGGACATCTCGCCCAGAGCTCTCTGCTCAGATTTGCACAACCCACCTTCCTTTTGGTCGCCATTCCCATCTCTCTCAGCCCTACTCTTCAGGTGTCCTCAGCTCAGGGACCACCACCTTGTTGCCCACCCTCTCTACCATGGATGGTGAATCCTAACCTGCCCCCTCTCATTCCAGGCCCTTTGTTGGCTACATCCATTTGCTCACTGTCTGCTTGGTCTGGGTCCTTTTCCCTTATTTCTGACACTCTTGACTCTGATGCCTCCGTCTGCCCGACTCGGGCTCATCTGCTCATGCTTCACCTTTCTGCCCAGCTGCCCACCCTGCCCCTTCCACCCAGTGATTCTCACCCGAGGATGCGTGACCCCCGGGCAAGTCAGCCTCATTATCCCGCGTGCTCTTGTGCTTTCCTTTGGGGATTTTCTTGATTTCTCTTTGTATTGAGCAGAGTGCTACTCACTGTTCACATGTTTTCATGGAACTCTCTTGGGGCCATTGCCCACAGCTTCTCCTTGGGTGAAATCCACCCCCCTGTCCCCATGATGATCCCTGCTGGGGAAGCCCAATGTGACCTCCTGGGCTGCACTCTCCCTTGCCCACCTCTAGCCTCCCATTGGTTGCTATTGACACTTCTTCAGAATCCCCAAATGGCCCCACTCTGACACTGGTCAGTACTCAGAACCACCACAATCCCTTCCGCAGTTACTCACTGACACCCGACAGGACACAAATCTCAGTCTGCAATGTATTGTTCTTTTCACACACACATCCCACAGGTCTTCTACCCATCCTCAATGACTCTCAGGCATTGGGACAATATCACTGGTCAAAATCTGGTCCTTCTTGGCACCTGCCATTGTTTTTTTCCCTACTTTACCCCTCCTCATAGCAGGCCCACGACATTGTCCCCCTGCAGAGCCTTGCCCCATGGTCCTTCTGTCCCTCTGTGATTCCTGCCAGGCAGACCTTTCCCTCCCTCCCTTCCTGCAGCTACTCTCCTTTGTCCTCTCTGGGTGGCTTCCCTGGTCTTCCCAGTCCTCTCCTCAGCCTGAAGTCATCACCCCAGCACTGGACTTGAAATCAGTCCAGAAGCGCAATTAAAGTAGGTGATATTCTCAGTGCCTAAAGATTGGCTTATGTCCCTCCACCCACTCCATTAATCCCAGCCCTACCCTCCCATCCAACCCAGTCAAACCCAACCCACACCCCCACCCTAACCCTGTCCCCCTCCCCCTCCCCACCTCCCACCCCCATCCCCTCACCCTTCCCACACACCCACTGACCCCATCCCCAGCTCCCCCCGCCCCCAGCGGATCCGTAGTAAAGAGCCTGGCGGAAGAGTTGCACCCTTGCCACAACATTCGAGGCTGTAGCAGCGGCCACTGCTCCCCACCCCCTGCCTGCCACCCTCCACTCCTCCCTCCCCAAGCCTCTGCTCCCACTGGCTGGCCCCGTAACTCTGAGGTTCCTTCTGGTTGGCACCTCCGAGATCTGCCTGGATTCCTACCTGCCCACCTTCCTCTTCCCGCTGCTCCCCCGTTGGTGTCCAGCCTGTGTCCCTTCTGCTGTGCTCCATTCTCCATCCTCCCCTGGATGCCTCCCATCACCTGGTCTGTCTCTGGTAGGTGACCCTCCTGTCGTGCCACATCAAGACCCCACTTGGACATTCCTTCCTGTGACCTCTCTTCACGTGATCTGTTCCTTCCCTTTCCCTCCCTGGCCCAGGGAAAGCGTCTGCCTCTTCTCTAGGGCCTGTGATGTCATCTCAGTGCTCCCTGATGCCTGTCATCGAGTTGCATTGGGTCATCCCTTCTCCGTAGGGGGTGCTCCCTCCCGTGACCGGCTCTCACAGCTCACGCTCTTTCCATCCCCTGTCCTGCCACGTTCTCTGCAGTACCATCTGCTGTCTCTCGTCTGGTCCTTCCGCAGGCCCAGGCCACTGTTTCCCTTTAGGCTGCCTTTGCCTTAGGCTTCCCCTGTCTCACCTTCCTTCCACTCCTCTCTTCCCTTTTAGTTAAGCCATTGCCCACAGTTCTTTACACCAAGCTGGGACTTCCTCCTCTTCTTCCTTCCCTGGCCTCTACTGCTTCCATTTCTGCTCCATCAGCCCCCGTGATGCACCCCTGTCAGATGTCCTTGACCTCACACTCCCCCTTGACAGAGTCCAGATCCCCTTTGCTCTCTTTCCTCTACTTCATCTTCAACTTCCCCTTCCATCTGCCAGTTCCTGGGTGGATTCAGTGGTCTTTTCCTTGACATCTGCTCCCTTCTGCCGTGAAGCTCCACCTGTTGCCAGCTTCTTCCTCTTTCATGTGCAGCTATGAATCCTTCTGCTCTCCCCCTACTTTTTCTAGTCCACCGTTTTGGAGAAGGTTGACGCTTCTGTGAGCTTCTCCCTGACCTCTCACATCTCCCCATGCCCTGCACTGACAGAGTTGTCTCCAGCGTTTTCAGTGGGCCAGTATCTCTACCAGCTCATTCTCCTCTGGCCTCCTCCGACCACTCCCGTTTTCCTTGCTGGCCTTACCTGCTCTTTGCTCTGCCGCCTGCATGCCCTTGGCCCATTCCTAGGGGCAAAAGTTCCTGGATTCTCCATGTCCACTGCCACCTACAGGTTCAATTCCATCCCACTCTTGGTGCAGTGCTTTCCTGACCTTTTCAACAAGCCTCTCCTGCCCTAACCCCAAGGCTCCACGGCCAGCCCTTTCTCACTCTTCCTGCCCTATGGACCATCTCTCTCTACCATATTCTCCCACCCTTAGGAGACTGCTCCCCTGACCTCCTACCTCCCGGGCCCAGTTTCTAGGTCTCTGCCGCTTTGTTACTGCATACATAGCAAAGGAACTGTCCTACCTGAGCCATGTGACATTTTTCAGCTACCATTGTGAACCTTCCAGCTGGATTCGGTTGTCTTCTCTGCTGAGTGCTCCCTTCTTGATCCACCACCTGCTGCTCAACCAAATTCAGTCATCTTTGTCTCAGAAGCAATGCACTGAATCTGCGCTCCATCCACCAACCCATACTCACGCCCTGTGGACGTAGTGTATGGTTTCCTCCTGGCCCCCCAAAATGTCGCTCCCTGTAACCTTTCATATTTCTATTCAGACTCCTTTGTTGCTTATTTTTCTGACACAGCTCTTGGGGAGCCTCTTCCTCTGATTCTCCTTTTTCCTTTCACAGTGGCACTTCTGCCCTTCTCTTAGCTTTGCACCTGCCACCCCACGTGCTACACCATGCTTCTCCATCTCGTCCTGCAGTGATGGGTGCTGCCTTCCGTCCCTCCTTGTCTGCTTCTCCTCCCTCCCTAGCAGTCATCTCTCTACCAGACGCTCTCCTGCACTGTCCTCTCCCGTCCCATCTGCCCCTTCCTTCTGCGTGGACACCCCCCTCCGGTGCTCTCTGCTCACATACACACAACCCAACTTCCTTTCAGTCACCACTTCCATCTCCCTCAGCCTTACTCCTCCAGAGTCCTAAGCTCAGGGACACCATGCTTGCAATCCACTCCCAACTGATTGACCGTAATACCCCTCCCCCCTCCCCCCTCCCCCAATCATTCCAGGTGCCTTGCTGGCTACATTCATTTACTCGCTGTCTCCCTGGTCCTGCCTGGGTCCTTTTCCTCCATGTCTGACACTCTTGACTCTGATGCCTCCGTCTGCCCGACTCGGGCTCATCTGCTCATGCTTCACCCCTCTTCCCAGCTGCCCACCCTGCCCCTTCCACCCAGTGATTCTCACCCGAGGATGCGTGACCCCCAAGGCAAGCCTATCAGCATCACCTTTCAGGAATGTTTTTGTGTTTTCTTTTTTGATTTTTTTGGTTTTGTTTTGAGCAAAGCTATGCTCACCCTCAGACGTTCTGACAGGCCTCCCTTGGGGTCCATGCCCACAGCCCCCCTTGGGTGAAATCGACACCCCCCCCCCGGGGAAGAATCACTGCTGTGGAAGCCCAGCGTGCCTCCCTGGGCTGCACTCCCCCCTTGCCCGCCTCTAGGCTCCCATCGGTTGCCATTGACCCTTGTTCCTCAAGGATCCTAGCCCTGCCCCCACTCTGACACTGGCCCGGCACCGTCCTCCTGGAACCACCACATTCCCTTCTGTATTAACTCACTGACACCTGACGTGCCGTAAACCCCGTTCTGCATTAAAACACTATTCTTTTCACACACCCCTATATACCCCTCCTGCCCCCCATCCTTTATGACCCTCAGGCACTGGGACAATATCTTTGGTGCTTGTCCTTCTTGCCGCTTGTCATTGTCTATCACCCTAGGTTACCCCTCCTCATATCAGACCCACAACACCGTCCACCTGGAGAGCCTTGCCCCTACTGTCCTCACCTTCCTCTGTGATTCCTGCCAGGCAGACCTTTCCCTCCCTTCCTGCAGCTACTCTCCTTTGTCCTCTCTGGGTGGCTTCCCTGGTCTTCCCAGTCCTCTCCTCAGCCTGAAGTCATCACCCCAACACTGGACTTGAAATCAGTCCAGAAGCACAGTTAAAGTAGATGATTTTCTCAGTGTCTGCAGTTGGATCTCCCTCCCCACCCCACCTCCACTCCCAGCAATCCCAACCCTGTCCTCCCATACAACCCTGTCAAACCCGACCTGCACCCCGACCCCGACGCCATCCCCATCCCCACTCATTCCCTGAGCTCCTCCCTCCCCACCCCCAGCTCCCTCCCCGCCCCCAGCGGATCCGTAGTAAAGAGCCTGGCGGAAGAGTTGCACCCTTGCCACAACATTCGAGGCTGTAGCAGCGGCTACTGCTCCCCACCCCCTGCCTGCCACCCTCCACTCCTCCCTCCCCAAGCCTCTGCTCCCACTGGCTGGCCCTGTAACTCTGAGGTTCCTTCTGGTTGGCACCTCCGAGATCTGCCTGGATTCCTACCTGCCCACCTCCCTCTTCCTGCTGCTCCCCCGTTGGTGTCCAGCCTGTGTCCCTTCCGCTGCGCTCCATTCTCCATCCTCCCCTGGATGCCTCCCATCACCTGGTCTGTCTCTGGTAGGTGGCCCTCCTGTCGTGCCACATCAAGACCCCATTTGAACATTCCTTCCTGTGACCTCTCCTCACGTGATCTGTTCCTTCCCTTTC
>NW_021697122.1:1002-1081 GCF_005190385.1 Monodon monoceros | reverse complement strand
AGAGCTGGGTGAGACATAAGGCTGGACACTTCGGGCTGATAGCATTGCTGAGGTTCGGTGAGCAAACGCAGACCCTTTG
>NW_021697122.1:584-902 GCF_005190385.1 Monodon monoceros | reverse complement strand
GCATTGCTGAGGTTCAGTGAGCAAACGCAGACCCTTTGAAGTCATACTGCATGGTACCCATTTTATGGGTCCCAACTCTCCAGGTTGAAGGGATTCTTCCTTCAGCTAAAACATGCATGGGAACCCCAGAGTATGGTCCACCAAGTGATTGGGAAACATTTTCAAATGCATCTCAGTTTTCGAACCCTGGTACTCGGGTTCCCCATTCCAGACCCTTTACTAACGCTCTCCCCACTTGGAGAGTCAGTACCTTTAACCTCCTGTTTGGCACAGTTTGCAAATTCTGCGCAAGGTGAACAGGAATAGGGAGAACCAATG
>NW_021697122.1:0-484 GCF_005190385.1 Monodon monoceros | reverse complement strand
GAATGACAGCTATCGTCCAAAAATGTACTGAAGTAAGTCTTCAAAGAGGACTTGAAAGCGGGGCAGAATTTCAGGAAAACGATTTCAGGGGGTAGACTGGAATTGCACTTAAAGCATAGGAAAAGAGGAAGAATGTCGACAATGATGCACTTGGCCAAAAAGGGCGTATGCGTTTTTTCCTGAATATATTCAGGAAAATCCGCATAGGCACTTTTTGGCCAACCAAGCAAGCGTGTAAAGGAACTCTGCACTACAATGAAGCCTCACTGCCCCCCGGTCAAAAGGGCCATCAGAAAAAAGTGTAAAATCCAGAAAGGCAGGACAGTTCATGGAGAACAGTGAGCCTTGTTATGCTGATGGGCAGGATGTAAGATGCCAACAGCCACTCTGGAGATGTGTATGGGGTTTCCTGAAATACGTAGAAAACAAAGCAACACAGCCTATGGCACTGCCACTTATGGTCCTATAGCTTAGGGAAATTAAA
>NW_021697121.1:0-16673 GCF_005190385.1 Monodon monoceros | reverse complement strand
GGAAAATAGTATAATTGATTTACATTGTTCAAGTTTCTCTTAAATATACAGCCGGGTTGTCATCCGCAGCCACACTGTGACTGAACCACATTTAATCCGTTGGAAGTAAAATGAAATAAATGGAATATATATGACACACTGAAGAGTGGAATGCACAAATGTACAATGAAAATATATGGTTAAACTGCATAGTAACACACCATGAGGGAAGAAGTCATAAGAAGAGTATTTAGCATGAAGGCTTGGCAATTTTTCTACTATAATTATTTAATACATTACATTTATTTTTTATCAGATTAATAATGCTAAGAGGTACAAGCTGACAGTGATAGCAGCATATTGAATTATGAATTAGGAGATGTGGGTTCCAGTCCCAGCTCTTTCATAATAATTTTTTCTTCAGACAAGTCTGAAGACAAGTCCCTAATCTTCAGAGTTTAAGCTTAAATATTGTAAGATGGAGAGATTGTGTGACTTTGATTAATTTACATTATAGATAATTTAGTAAAAATTTACTTGATATTTGAAATATGTGTATATGAACTAAGTGAATAAAACAAGGTATGTAACACAGTATTTTACAATAAATGTTATTAATTTGTTAATTTAGACTATATCAATATTTCTTTAATATGATTAAAAACTATTAATAAGAAAATTCTTAGAGACCCCAATTATTGATTTAAATTTTCATAATGTTACCAAAATTTCTATGATGTTACTTAAAATGCATAAAAATAAAATTTGGCATAAATATCATAGGCTTTCATACTCAATTCAACCATAAACTTAAATAAAATTACAAATTATATACAAATCTAATAAAATTAAAATTATGGTAACAGTGTTATTTTAGCAGATTATGGTTTGAAGCCACCAAGTGTGTGCTTTCAACTCTTTTATGGGTGTTGACTTCAGTGGGAGAGTTTCTTTGAATTTTAACAGAGTTTCTTTAAGTTTCATGTAGTTTGATTATGTCTCAGTGGTTTCACTGCTTTTCTCAAAGTGAAACCTTTCTTCACAGAGCAAGCTGGACAACTTTTGGTTGTTGCCTGACATAAGATAAACATATGTAGTTTAAATCTCCCTTTATCTTTTCTCATAGATAATGCAATTAATACAATTGTTTTTCTGCTAAGTTGAGTAGTCACAAACACAATTCAAATGAATATATTTAAATTGGGCATAAAAGGTGGACACCCTGAAGATCTAGTTATGTTTATTCTTTCTTTTTCAATCTCAATCTCTTTCTCTTTCTCAAATACACTCAAACACATTTTCATACTTATATTAGCTATAAATGAAACCCTTAAATATAAAGCACATAATACAGAACTAGTTAAGCCTGGAATATATAACTATAGGTGTCCAAGAGTCTGAAGATTCCTTTCTGAGAAAAAAAAACTGGACTTTTTGATAACTAGCTTTACACTTTGCTCACTATATCACTATTGGCAGCTAACCAGATACAACTAAAGTAGAAAAAATTCTAGTAAAGTCTCTTGTCATGGACACTTAGGGAACCATTTGAAATTCCAATACATAAGAAGTATGAAAAATATCACTACATTTGAGAATGTCCCATGAAAGCTAGAATAGTATAGGCTTATATAATTATAATTGAATACAATTTCCTAGTAGACATTTCATACTGGTTTCAGGTACCGAAAAGGAGTGGCATTTGTGCCACTTAGCAAAGAGGAGAATTGAGAAACTTTAGTAGGAAGAATTTTAAAGAAGGAATGCACCACATTTATATAATTGTGTGATATTGGGCAAAGATTTGCACTCTCCCTGTCAAAATGTCCTCATTTGTATAATCATGGTAATGACGGTGTGTTCATCTAAGACTATGGAGTTTAAATGAGAAAATGCTTGCAAAATGTTTATAAACAATACACAAAATCTTCTGCTGAGGACCCATTGTTAATGCTGGAATACTGTCATACAAATTCTTCATTTTCTGAACTAGTAATCATACATGGAACGATATATGCTTCTGAAAGAAATGGACATTATATACAATATTTGATGAAAGAATAAACCACCACTGGTAACTAGCTACAGTGAGTAAAAACCCATTTTGGCAAGAGTCCCAACATGGCAGATTAATACAGTAAAAATTACTGAAATATCTCCAACAGTCATAAAAAGATTCATGTAAAACTCTAGAGATTTGGTTTCCTTTCAGTTTTCAAGATTAGTTCATAATATAGCATAATATATGCTTTAGTTATTTTTCTACATATTTAAAAACATTAATTTTATACCAAAGTTTACTTTATGCAGGTTGTTAATAGTTTAAAATCCCAGAATTTTCTGAGAGAGTAGTGTTAACATATATACACTACCAAATGTAAAATAGATAGCTAGTGGAAAACAGTTGCATTGCACAGGGAGATCAGCTAGGTGCTGTGTGACCACCTAGAGGGGTGGGATAGGAAGGGTGGGAGGTAGATGCAAGAGGGAGGGGATATAGGGATATATGTATACATATAGCTGATTCACTCTGTTATACAGCAGAAATGAACACAACATTGTAAAGCAATTATACTCCAATAAAGATGTTAAAAAAATATCTCTGAACTTTCAAGAATGATCATATGAATAGTGTCTTTTACAAAATAATAGTTTGCTATTTTAATTACTTTCTGTTACATTTTCTATACTCAAAATTTTACAAAGATGATTACCAATAAAGGTGTATAATCCTTTAAAATATTACAACGCACTAATCAACAATGCTAGAAGTATTTTTTATTCATTTTGAATTAATATTTTACTGTATCCCTTGTCAAAAGAAACAATCCAAAACATCAGCATTATTCTTCTGAAAACATATCAAATTTTGTTATCTGAATTCCTGGGTGTGATTTGAGTTTACTCAAATTATTGGACCCCTTTGATCATGATTTTCCATTTGTAAAATAGAGGTTAATGCCTCTATTTGTGTGTGTGTGTGTGTGTGTGTGCATGTGCGTGTGTGTGTGTGAGAGAGAGAGAGAGAGAAATGGAGAAGAGATAGAAATAATGTGCATGAAAGCATTTTAAAAATAACAAATCCAACATAATTTTGTTATTTTTATTATTAACATAATGATTACACATTTTCACACTTTTGAAACGTGTCCCAAAAGAAATTTAATCAAAAACTCCCATATTTTTTTGGAATTAAGTGTGACATATTGGCAACAGGTAAAGACAGCCACATATATGGCTACAAAATTTATATTCTGTACAATTTCATTCAAAGTAATTAATAATACACATGAATATGAAATGTTTAAGCAATAGGAACATAACTGAGAAGAACAGGTGTTCTTCTCAGTTATGTAACTGAGATCATGTAACTGATCTCCCTACTGTGGGAGATCAGTTACATGATTTAATGGAAATAAAACTACAGTAATTATATTGATATTCTTGATGAAAGTTCTTGGAAGAACAGCAGACCTCTGCTATCCTTTTCTTACTGTAAAACTTTAATAAAGGGAAAACTCAATTAAAGTCTGGAGATCAGAAAGGGGAGCCCTCATGCCTGACTAGGATAGCAGAGCCCAACAGGAAGAAGAAAGACTTCCTCTTCTTTCCTGGTCACAACTCAGCCAACCAAAAGCCATGGACCTTTCTTTAGCTCTCCCAACTCCTTTTCACCCTCTATAAAAGAGTTCTCTTTTCCATTTTTGCTGGGGACTTGCATGGGTCTCACCATGATTGAAGACCCTGAATTGCAATTATTTGCTGATCTCAGATAAACCCACTTTTGCTGGAAAAATAACTGGCAGTCTATTCTTTTTAGCTCAACATTATAATGGGTCAAAAAAGAAAAACTGAGGATAACAGAGGCCTTTTTAAAATTGCACTTTCTTAAAATTTTTATAACAGGCTTTCCCACTGGAACATTTACTTGACATTCTTGGTAGTAGTTTCCTAGAACATTTGAAAATAAGTAAGTATATAAAAAAAATTTCCTCAAATAATGATTGACTTTTTAATTATGAGGAAAATTATTTACTAGATTTCACATTAAAGTGTAGAATATGATTGTTTTTTAATTGTATTTAAGGATTTTGAAATTTAGTTAGACTTACATGAAACTGAATGATTTCTTATCTATATGTTAGTTACTTTTTATTGATTTATTCTGCTTTATTTAATGGCATTGTAAAGGGAAGTTATTGAAATTAAAATTATAAAATACATATCCTCAGTGTAGTTATTTGAATTGAAGTGGCTGTTTCATTTGTGCAAGACTCCCTTGCCATTCTTCTCCCTTCATGCATGTTACATATACGACCGAGTTGCTATTGTTTTACATTCTTAGTGGTATTTCCTATCATACTCCTATGTTGACTTGATGCTTGTTGTCTATACCTAGTCTCCATGAGAGGGTCGGTAGCAAATGGACATTTATAAACATTTCAGAGTTGGCTGTATTTCAAAACCCATAATCTGATGCAGATCTCACGGCTTTTTGCCAAGAATCACCTCATTTTCTGTTTTCCTTTGGGCTAATTTTTAACATAATTTAATTTTGCTGTTCTTTATAATAACAATTCACATCTGCAATTTCTGCTTTCTTGTATAAAACTGTTTTAGGAGTTTCCATCTACAATATATTGTATTTCTACTTATCAACTAAAGGAATTCTAGAATCACTCTCTTGTTCTTCTGTGCCTTATTTATGGTTTTACAGTTGATTCATTCTTTCAACATAGACAGATGGTATTTCTTAAAGTTCTGTCTTTGATCATGTAATGTTGTTTGGACAAAGGAAAACTAAATCAGGTGTCAGCTTGTATTTTAGGGATTGCCTTTTGCAGAATATTGACTCTTGCTTCTCCAATACTCTTTGTTAAAAAGAAGTGCATGCAATAGCAAAGTTATAGAATCAGATATAAAATGATTTTTGAGTTAATATAGAAAGTGATTTAGAGAAAATAATGTACTAATTGGCAAATTTCCTACAGATAACTTTAATATAAAATTTTAAGTGGATTTTCTGTACGATGGCTCCATTCCATTAATAAAAATAGCTTTGTGTGCAAAATTACTGTGTGTCATTTTAAACAGTTTTATTCATATGATACTAAAGTATGTAATTCAGTGTTTTAGTATATTGAGAGATTTGTGAGCCCATCGTTACAAATCTAATTTTAGAACAATCTGTCATCACAAAAGAACCTATTAACATTCAGTCCTCAGGTCCCCACCTCAGATATAGGCACCGTGACTAGTTTTCTGTCACTGTAGATTTGTGTCTTCTGGGTGTGCCAGGTATAGAACCCAACCACATGAGAGTTTTGTGGCTACCTTCTCAGCAAAATTTTCCCTTATCTGGGTCTCCTCAGAGTCAGCTTCTGTTGCTTTCATTTCCCTGTAAGTTCTGTTTCTTTGTACATCTTTCTTTGTTGTTGTTGCTAACTGGGTATTTTAGATAATACATTGTAGCAACTGGAAAATTATACTCCAAATTATTTTTGTCCATAGCCCATATATCAAGTTTTCTTTATAACCAGCTATCCAATCATTAATATTTTGCTATAGTGGAAAGAAAATATTTTAAAATAAATCAGAATAAAATATGAACAAACTATACTGTTTGGAGAAATTTTCTTAATCATGTTTATTTTGAAAAGAAGGTTACATGTATTATAAAGTCTGTATAAAATATGAAAGGCCATACATTTGTGATTCTAGATTGCTTACATTTTCTCCTTGTGATGTACTCTTAAAAAAAAAAAAGAGAAGAAAAAGACACCTCAGATTTTTTTTTTCCCCAGCTGGTTTGGCAGCTCAGTTTCACCATTCCCCAGAGAGCCCTCAGACATTTATATGATTTAATGGTCTGCTATTACTAAGCCAGAAATACTTTATTTTATGTTGTGATTGCCACAACTATTGCATTAACATTTGAATAATAGGCAATATCACTGAGATGTATCAATGTATCTTTCAACGACTCTATATCCCTTTCTTATGACTTGCTTATCGATGCATGATAAATACAATAATAACAATAATAAGTCATCAAACATTCTGGCAGAACTGTGGGTGGTGGGGGGATGGGGTTGAAGGTGTCTGGACATTAAGCTTGTTGAGAGACCGTTTAACACAGGAGAAATGACATGTGTCATATTGTCCCACAGTGAGAAGACGGGGGACATAGAGATGGCCTAGTGTCAGCAACATGTGCAAGTTTGGTGTGACTGGAATCGCTGGTTGTGTTTCTGGTTAGCCTATGGAACACAATAATAATAGAAACAAACAACCCAATCAAAAAAAGGGGAGAAGACCTAAATAGATTTCTTCAAAGAAGACATACAGATGGCCAAGTGGCACATGAAAAGATGCTCAACATCACTAATTATTAGAGAAATACAAATCAAAACTAAAATCAGATATCACTTCACACCATTCAGCATGACTATCATCTAAAATTCAAAAATAATAAATGCTGGAGAGGGTGTGGAGAAAAGGGAATGTACTTTTTACACCTTTTACACTGTTGGTGGTAATGTAAATTGGTACAACCACTATGGAGAACAGTATGGAGCTTCCTTTAAAAAACTAAAAATAGAGTTACCATATGATCCAGCAATCCCACTCCTGGGCATATTCAGAAGAGGTGAAAACTCTAATTCAAAAAGTTACAGGCACCCCAATATTCATAGAAGTACTATTTACAAAAGCCAAGACATGGGAGTAACCTAAATGTTCATCAACAGATGAATGGATAAAGAAGATGTGGTACATATATACAATGAAATATCACTCAGCCATAAAGAAGAGTGAAATAATGCCATTTGCAGCAACATAGATGTGCCTAGAGATTGTCATATCGAGTGAAGTAAGTCACACAGAAAAAGATAAATATTGCATAATATGGCTTATATGAGGAATCTGATAATGATACAAATGAACTTATTTACAAAACAGAAACAGACTCACAGACTCATAGAATGAACATATGATTACCAGGAGGGAAGGGTGGGGGGAGGGATAGTCAGGGAGTTTGAGATTGACATGCACACAATGCTATATTTAAAATGGATACCCAACAAGGACCTACTGTATAGCACAGGGAACTCTGCTCAATATTATGTAACAATCTAAATGAGAAAGAATTTAAAACATAATAGAAAAAAGAAGTCATTAAAACAGCAGTCAAATCCTATCGGACATATATCATCTAGAAGAAAAGAGAGAAAAGGAATGTGAAAAAAGTAGTAATCATATTGCCCTGCAAGTCATATCACCCAACAATCTATAAGGATTTCAAAAATTGTGGTAATACATACCCAGGGCAGAAAAACAATCCAATATGCAGAAAGAAATATCAGAACCTCACCTTACATGCATATTTATCTAAATATAAGAAAAAATAGAATCATGCCCTAAAATGTTTAACATTCAAATTGATGTAGGTGTGCTCATTCACTCCATAGGGCACATACTGTGCCCAAGTTACCCTGAGGGAAAAGAAGGAGATTCACAGTGGTTGCAGGACATCTTTGTGGCTCCCAAACTACTTGTCATATTTCAGTATATTGTGATGCCTTCTGCTGTTGAGTGTGTCCAAATAAGTTGATTTAAGAATACTTTATAAAGTTAATAACATTTCCTCTTCAAAACTGACAAAGTAAAAACACAAAACAAAACAAGAGAAAACAACCATAGAATGAAATTAGAAGCAATGAGAATGTGAGTGAAAAAAAATGGCATTGCTAATATTTCTCACAATATGACTACCTCAGACACATTATGGCATAAGAATAATAGTCTAATATGATAAGAACCCCAAATCTTAAAATCACAACAATTTAAAATATGGGTACTTGACTAATGATTTTATAAAGCCATAAAAATCAGTAAGACATACAAAAACTAAGCATCTTAAATATGAAGAGAGAAATGAGAGCATTTTCAGCAATATTTAAAATCATGCAACTGTTAATTCATTTTTTATACAATTTCATCCAATAATCCTAAATATTTACAATTCTATTTTGGAATTTCTTACTTAATAACAAAAGACTTAAATCCACAAAAATTTAAAGAAATATCTATTTTTCTTGTTATGGCAAAAATGGTTTAGATATTATTAAGAAAATAATAGGCAACAAGTAAAAGTCTGTTGTCTGTAGTCACTGACAAAGAGTATGCATAGAAAACATTAAAAACATTTTTTTTAAACCAGCATTAGAAAAAATTTTCAATGTGAAAGACTTTTTTTTTTAAATTTGAATTTAAAGTACAGCTTGTAATATGTTCCACTTCTGGCATAATATATAGAAAACCACTGAATGAAAGATGAACTGGAGAAGCATGAAAATGACTTCTATATAGAAAAAATTGGCCACTAATAGTGTTTGCTTTGACTGTAGTGGAAAGAAAAGATTAGGTCACTGAGGTAGCCCGTATGTTAAAGGCATTTCTTGCATTAGTAGTAAGTAGCTAAGCAGGCTACCAGCAAAGGAGGTGATAACTGGAGGGCATCACTGTTGACATACCACGGTTTTACTATATGTATTTTTGGTGGAGAGACCCCTTAGGAGAATCACACAGGAATCCACACAAAAGTCCTAGTGTTGGGTCAAAGTGTAACAGAGGCAACAGAAGATGTCAGCTTTCTGAGATGTTAGAGATGAAATGCTCAAAGACATACTTGTGGATTGTACACTGGATTGTGTGTAAAATATTGTAGTCGCAGATGACACAGACTGAAGTTTTTTGTCCTGAGCAACTGACTGAATGGTGAAGCCAGGAATGCTTTCTGTTAAGGGGGATCAAGCACATGGAAACTACAATCCATCACCACCAGCATGATGGACACTGGAGACTGTTCCAGAAAATCCAGCACAATAGAAATGTCTCCCTCTCATTTCCTGTATTTTTATTTTCCTGATAAATTTGACTTAAAATTTAAGCCTAGAACAAACACATCAAGTGTATCTCCTTGTCAGCTGAGGAGAAGAACCACCATCTATTTGTATTGCTCCCACATTTATAAGACACCTACTGTCATCCAAAACACACCATCCTTTATGGATCTCCCTGGGGTCAATAGTGAGCAGCATGGATTTTATTCACTAAAAGTTTTTGGAAGAAATGTAATAGTGTCTTAATAAAAGTGATTCCAAGGTGACAATGAACCCAAGACTGAAAATGTACTGTCTGTTCTATTTTTTATCCCAACCTGTTTTCAACCATATTCTCAAACTGGCATAAGAAAGAATCTCAAGCAGATAAAGTGACATCACACAAATACTCATAATACAAATGTCAACAATATAGATAGGCAAATTTAAGTATAAACTCAGGCACATTATCAAAATTATTGATAGATATCTTAGCCCAACAAATAAATCTTTTTTCATATTAAAGACCAAGGAAGAAAGCAACATCTAAAAGAATTAAGAGTCTACCAGACCATGTCAGATTATGCTTCTATATGGAAAGACTCAATATTGTAATAATTTCAGGCCTCACACATTAATGTAGTTTCATGTAATTCAAGGTATAATGCCAATAGTTTTTTGGTTTTATGTGGAGGTGGGGAAGATGGTTGGTTAATATAATTTTAAATGCATATGAAAAAATTCTTGAATAGACAAGAGTATGAACAATAATAGAAAAAGTGGAGAGAGAATTAGACTTGACATATATGTAAACAAGCAAAATATATGTGTAAATAGACAAACATATACTGTTATAGCATTGCAAATCCAGATATATTTAGGCCTATTAAATGGAAAAAAATTGAAATATTTACTAAATTAAAAAGACAAAATTAAAAAAATAGGTATCTAATAAAATAAAATTAATTGAAAATACATTCCAAAGAAAATATTGCACCAGAAAGAAAAATTATTGATGTGCAATCAGATTATATAAAACAATGAAATATTGTTTGAAATGAGCAAATCCTCACAAATGATAAAAATTCTATTTTAAAGGATCAAAATTGTTTTCATACTTTTGAAAATGCTATAAATTCCTAGGATTTCAAACCAACAAAAATGGAGTTTAATTGCTTGTAGGGAATATAAAAATAAAGATAGAGACACTGTTCTCAAGAAGATGACAAGAAACAAGCTCTGGCTCCAGGCAACAGGAATAATCACATTCCATCCAGTCTTTCCCACTGAGTACAGCTATAAAACCTAGACAGAAAGCATGCAGAAGCTGTCTGACACCTCACAAAATAGAAAAGGTAGAAGATCACAACTCAAAATAACACCAAAATAACTGAGTTTTTTCCCCCTTTGGTATGCCATTATTTTCCCTCTGGTGTCCACAGCCTTGGGAGCAATGTGTGCCACTGGGGTGGAAACACAGAGAACTACAGAAGAAATCTAGTTCGAACTCAGGCTGGAGAAGGAGATTGCTAATGCTCAGAGAGAATACAGAAACCCTTGTTCCCTTTTTTTTTTTTTTTTTGGCTTTTCTTCCTTAGTGTGAACCCTGGCCCCTAAACAATTCCATGGTGGTGGTGGAAGCTGTTGGCAAGGGTAGCTGGCATTAGCCAAAACTCTGAGGGAGGGTTACTTTCTGTTTGCTAGAATAACAATTCCAAGAGGGTGGGACCAACTCCCATTGTTGTTATTTTTCCTTCTTTGTCTTTTTGCTGCTTGGTTCCAGGTGCGAGTGCAACTGCCCACTGCAGAGCACAGTAACTACACCTCAGCTTTCTGACAAGAGGATGACAAGGGGGATTTCAGGCAAGTAGAATGCACAGGAGAGATGGCAGAGAAGGAGGAGGTCAGTAAGGTGACCTCATCAAATGTTCAATGCATTCCTGGACTCACACCTGGGCTGCATAGATGTGGGTCTGGTTTATTCAGCATACCAAAGGCAACAAAAATTGAAATAATAGACAGAGCACCACTTATCTCCCAGCTTGGCCACAGGTGGCTCTCATCCAGGACTGGTGTGAATCATACAACCAAACCTTTGAAAACTGAAGGAACATTAAAAACACAACCCACAGAAGGCAGGTTGGATCTTGTGACCAGATTTAACCTGATTAACTGCTTGCTAAAACAAACAAAATACCATATTCTCAACAGTATTTAAATATGATCAGCATCTCATACATAGTATTTTAAAAGGTCAGAATATACTCTACAATTAACACACAGAGAATAAAAAAAACTCAACTCACATTAGAAAATCCAATCAACAGATACCAATGTTGAGATGTTGGATTTACCTGACAAAGACTTTAAAGCAGCCATTAAAAAATGCTCCACTAAGTAGTAATGAAAACTACTGAAACTAATGGAAAAATAAAATCTAAACAAAGAAATGAAAGTTATAAAGATGAATCAAATAGAAATTTTAAAACTGAAAAATGAAATAACTGAAACAAAAATTTTCACTGAGTGGGCTTAATTCAGAATGAGGACAACAAAGAAAAGAGTCAGTGAACTGGAACATAGATTAGTAGAAATTGTACATCTGAATAAAGAGAGAAAAAGTAGTGAAAAAAAGATGAGTAGAGCATATGGGACATATGTAGTCTTATGGGACAGTGACAAAAGTATTAACATTTGTGCCATCAGAGTCCCAGAAAAAGAAGACAAAGAATACAGTACTAAAAAAAAGAAAAGAAAGAAAAAAAAGAAGAAGAAAAAGAATGGCTGAAAAAGTCCTCACTATGCTGAAATATGTAAACCTACTAATTCAATAAATGCTGGGAACTCCAAATAATAAAACATTAAACAAAATGAAAACCAAAAATAACCATGCCGGTCATATAAAAAAGAAACCACTGGAAACTAAATGCAAAGATTGAATATAGCTTGGATATATTTGTACTGAATCCCATACTATTGAATTCTATATAAAAAATCTATAATTTTTCTGATCTGGCACAGGGCTTTGAACAAATTTTCTTATCCTGTCTTATTTATTTCAGATTATATATGCTGTATCTATTTGTATTTGTATCTATTTGTATTTTTGTATCTATTGTATTTTTGTATCTATTTGTATCTATTTGTATGCTGTATCTATTTGTATCATATATGTATTATATATGCTGTATCTATTTCTTCATTCTAAAAGAATATAACATTGCAGTATCTGCCTTTTTGTTACTGTAAAATATGTACAAAAACATTATTTTTGTACATTGTTTTGTTACACTAAAATATGTACAAAAACATTGCAGTATCTGCCTTTTTGTTACACTAAAATATGTACACTAAAAATGTACAAAATGTGTTACACTAAAATATGTACACTAAAATATGTACAAAAAGTCACCTAACTTCATTTTGGCATTAGTGATTCAAGGTTATTTCCTTTATTAATTTTATGATGTAGTATAAAAATGCTAATATATTGCAATTTTCTATGCATTTGAAGTGTTTTTAATATGCAATGTTCTGACGTATCACATAAGAGTACATTACTGTATGTAATTTATTCTTCTCTGTGAATGACTCCCATCATTAAAATTATTCTAAAAACAGTATATTAATTTGCTACAATGTAGAAGAGTCTTCAGAAGAGAAATCATTTGGGGCCACAATTATGTTTGTGAAGTAGATTCATGAAAGTATAAGCAATAGAGAATTCTGGTTAATATAATGGTACTTCAAACAACTAGTTATACGTGAGTATAAAAATGTAAGTAGAAACCCTTTTATTTGTTAGTTATTATTGAAATTTCTAACATCCTATTTTTTTCTCTGATTTTCCAGGTATCCCCTGCACCACAAAATAAATGCTACTCTCTCAGAATCCATTCTCAGTAAAACTTAATCTCACTGAAAATATTAAGAGGATTTAAAAGAAATCTTAAGGTAGGAAGCTTAAAGGTTCTTTATATCTATAAAGTCACATGAGAATGTCACAAGTTCTAAGAAGTGTTGCTGAAAAGAAGCCTTTAAAACATACACAAAGGTAGCATTTCTTTTGAGAGAGAGATTTACTTTGATCTCTTAGAACATTTTTCAAATTATTTGGGCAGTTAAGCATTGCTCCTCCTATTCAACCCTCTATAACACACACACACACACACACACACACCCTAGTCTGCCTGTTGATTTAAATATGAGTTTTTCAAGGGTGATAAAACAGGTGTGATTAAACACCTTTAATCAGAACATAAACATTACACCTCCATCTCTTTTTTAATAAAGTAAAGAAGTCCCAAGTTAAGATATAGGAAGAAGCAAAGAATTCAGTTTATGCAGGATGGAGTGGAAACAGTTCTAATAACATCTGGCATCTGGTTATGTAGCAAGGCTGCTGGTTGAACGGGATGGAATGTTAATTATAAGTATCAAAATGCCTACCTTTTGAGTATCTGATAGAGAAATCTTTTTTAAAATTTGGTACAATGAGAAATTGATAGAAGTGGAACTATAGTGTTAGATTTTCAAGTTACAGAAAGAATTGTTAAATCTGTAATATCCTTGAAAACAAGACTGTGTAAAAGGTAGAATGTAGTGCAGAATTTTAATATTTTAAAGACCCTCCCAATTTATTACTGTCGAAAATAGTTGAAAGTTATGTAGAGCTGTTCATATAAGTGATATTTAGTGTCATGCAGAATAACCTGTTTGTTTATTATAGTATTGTTTTCCTTCTGAAATTAAAGACCCTGGTCATTTGAAATGGTACAAAACGAGAAGTTACACATTCTTACAGCACAAAGTAACATTTTAGTAAAGATATTAATATGGTTTTATTTCAACTTCACTTTTGAAAAGGAAAACGTACTAATTTACTCATTTTTAAGTAAACCATGCCCATAATGTTCAAACATTAGTGAGCGAGTGTATCACTTGAATTACTTTGGCAAAATTACCTTCAAGTTAAAGATGAGTGCTGTCATTTATATGGACATCATTTTGAAGTCAGTTATAGAATAAAACATGGTTGTAATTTAACAGTGGAAAAAATAGTTTAAAATGGACTGAAACAAGGAAGAAGGGCTGATGCATTGGAGGAAAAAGTTGCACTTTCAAAGTTATTTAGTCCACAATTTTCCCAATTTTAAGTTTGCCTGTGATGTAGGTGAACCTCTTCTGAAAATTTGCATTGTTTTCTGTGGAAACGTGTTTCATGTGGAATTTTGATTTCTAGCACAGTGAACATTTGCATTGTCTAATGTGTATGTTAGTTTGGTGGCGGGGAGGAAGATATGTATTCTGACCAATAAGTAATTTTGAGGATTGTGAAAAATGTCTTGCTTGCGCAGGTCAAAAACTAATAAAACTCCTACCGGGTATTATTAAAGCAATGGTCTGGATCTACTGGTACTTATAAAGAAGTTTTTGGCAAAATATGACAAATGAGTGTTAATATAAGTGTGACCACGTAGGAGATATAACAAAATGTATACTGAGTTTCTCAAAACGTGAATCTACCATATACTTAAGGCCAAAAGTTAAGAAACACTTTCTCTGCTTTTTTTCTCACCATTTGAAATTAACTAAAATTGGTAAATCATTTATGAAATGACATAATTTTGAAAATCTTCTGTAAATAAATCTTAAAAAAAAACCAAAAACAACATAAATTGATAGAAGTAGGAAAATTCTGCATGTAAGAAATGCAAACTGGGGAGGAAGATAGAAATAATTAACTTTTATGATGTTCTAGGTACCTGATAACTGATACCACACATCTATGTAAGACAATAAAGGGGAATTAGAATAATTTAAATATGTCCATAAATAAAAATTAAAAACAATAACTCATAGGTGGTAGACATTATTACTACCTTACTTGTTTTCTTTTATGCATATGTCCCCTTGCAGTAAGATGAGGTCACTTGAGATTTTCTTTGGTCAACAAAAAGTGAGGGGAAATGTTGTGCTTCATTTCAGAATAGAACCATTTATGAGTCACTGCCTGGTTCCTGTCTTCTTCTTCCTCACCGGTAACAAACAGAGGTGTAATACAGTGTGGCAACTGGGAATATCAGGCCATTAAGTAGGAGAAAGCTGCCTGAGAGCTTCCCACTGATTTACAGTGAGAACTAAATGTCTGTGGTGTTAATCTTCCGAGATTTTGTCTTTGTGTACCACAGCATAAAATATCCTATCCTGAGCGAGAGAGATTCAATAAATTATTTAAAAATGGTTGTTGTGTTTTTCTACTTGAATGTAAATTTAGATAGTAAAGTGGCCATGTAGGAATTAAAACATCAAATAGTAATAAGGAAAAATGAAAAATTCATTTTTAATGTCAGAAAATGAAAACAAAGCAAAACCAACTCCAAACACATGCAAAGTCAAAATTGTCAATTATCCAAAATCTCCTGGACTCCCTATGATTGATCAGTAAAAATGACCAAACTTTGCAAGGAATTAAGGCTCAACTCAACATACCTTTCCATTTTTGCTACTATTAGTGGGAATGCTCTCCACTAATCTTCAATTGTTTTAAAATTTGATCAAAAGTGCAGAAAAATTAATGGTGGTTTAGAACTGGGATACATGGGCGGCACTCCAGCTCTGCCTCATGTAGAGAGTGACGGGCTGCTCACATCATCTCACTGTGACTGTTGATCATAGATATAGTTAAGGTGGTGGATGGCAGATTTCTACTGATTAATCAGTTCCAAAGATCTACCTGCAGATCCATGAATATTTGCTCTATTTTACCACACAGAGGTCTGTGTGTCTGTTCTTTCATCTCTCTGATCCATCTCTTCCATCCTATTTCATTGTTTCTAAGGCTTATCGACATTTCAAGACCTCACCAAAATGCCACGTCTTCCATAATGCTTTCATTCCTCTCTTTCATTAAAAATTGTCTCTGTTTAAACTCCATTAATATAGTATCACTGCCTCTCATAGCAGTGATAATATATTAATTTGTTGATTATTTATTTTCATATTTTGCCTGTTTGATTTATTATAGTTTTTCTAAAGTGCACAATACGTGCTTAAGAGCATTATGCCACACAATACTCACAATGGTTTCCTTAATGTAATATATGCTCTAAGTATACTTTTAGAGCAATAAATAAAAAATGCCCAAAAGGACCCAAGGACAAAAAGTAAGGTATGAAAAAGTCGAAGCAGGGCTTCTATCAAAATATTTTCCTATAAAGACCATTAGAAAATGGCCACTACCTTTACTCCATCAAGTCATTTGTTCTCTCCAAATATTATATTTCTATTTACTTTCTCTTATCTAATATCTGAGAGGTTTTACTTAATCTAGGTCTTCAAGTTACTGAGTACTATAATCATTCTAGGGAGTTACTTTACTAGGAGACCTTTGCACTTCACTGAGCCTTAAAAAATGTAGAACTACATTTCAAAATGCATTACAATTATTTTAAGAACAGAAAATCTTATCTATATCATTCAGATTCTGTTAGATTATATTGCACATTGCCTTTTGCTATATTGTGTAATCAAAAAAATGAAGTTCAGCTAATGGTTATTTTCAGTTTCTGTATTTTAATAAGAGATATATATTTGTTATTTTTAAAGTTTCTGCATTTTGAAAAGCTATAGATAGATATAGATATAATTTTTACATGTAATCAAAATATTTACTAGCTGAGCACAAAAATAACAGAAAAAGAGAGACCATATCCATGTGTGTGCCTGTGTTCACCATTCTTCTGTAACTGAATGCTAAGGTAGCAAATATCCAGAATACTCTAAAATGATATTTTATGTATAATAAAAGTC
>NW_021697120.1:0-1197 GCF_005190385.1 Monodon monoceros | reverse complement strand
TTTTTATGGCTCACTAATATTCCATTGTTTATATGTACCATGATTTCTTTATCCATTCGTCTGTCAATGGGCATTTAGGTTGCTTCCATGACCTGGTTATTGTAAATAGTGTTGCAGTGAACATTGGGGTGCATGGGTCTTTTAGAATTATGGTTTTCTCTGGGTATATGCTCAGTCGTGGGATTGCTGGATCATATAGTAATTCTATTTTTAGTTTTTAAGGAACCTCCATACTGTTCTCCATAGTGGCTCTATCAAGTTACATTCCCACCAACAGCGCAAGAGGGTTCCCTTTTCTCCACACCCTCTCCAGCATTTGTTTGTAGATTTTCTGATGATGCCCATTCTAACTGGTGTGAGGTGATACCTCATTGTAGTTTTGATTTGCATTTTTCTAATAATTAGTGATGTTGAGAAGCTTTTCATATGGATGCATCTCTTTTTCCTAACTTTAATGAAAATGTTACTTTTGTTTCACTGTTAAGAATGATCCTTGCTATTTTTTACCTTGAAATTCTTTATCTTACAAAACAAGTTTCTCTTGATGCTTTGCAAGCAAGAATTGTAAAATCATGAATGGATTTGGCATTTCATCAAATGCTTTTTTGGTACCTATAAGATGATGGTAGTTTTCATTTACTTTGTTAATATTCTGAATTATATCATTAAATTTTCCAATGTTGAATCATCCTTCCTTTCTATTTGGTCATTGTGTATTATTCTTTTATTATATTGCTGTATTTCGTTGGATAACATTCCATTTTATGTTTTCATCTATGCTTATAAACAAAGATGGCCTGTAGCTTTATTTTTTTATTGTCCTTTTTTCGTTTTGCTATCAGAGATAAGAATAGCCTCATCTGAGTAGCTTTCCAACTTTTTCTATACTCTGAGACAATTTGCACAGTAAGAGTTAACTATTTCTTGCAACATTTCTAGATTCATATATAAAATGATGTATCTTCTGGACTTTCAGGGGTCATACTTTCCAACAGCTTCTTATACTGGGGTATTATTCAATATTTGTGGTGTTTCTTGGATTCATTTTGGATATGTTTCCTCTCCAGAAAATTATTCTTTTCTCTTTTGAAAATCTTGCTGTCACGTTTCTCCTAAGATTCTCTTTTGAGATTTTAAAAATTCTTTTGTGCACTATTTCATTCCTAGTGGTTTATTTTCCCCTTCTTTCTTAGGCTC
>NW_021697119.1:0-1060 GCF_005190385.1 Monodon monoceros | reverse complement strand
AGCACGGGCTCTAGGGCACACCGGCTTCAGTAGTTGTGGCGCACAGGTTCAGTAGTTGTGGCTCGCGGGCTCCGGAGTGCAGGCTCAGTAGTTGCGGCGCATGGGCTTAGTTGCTTTGCGGCATGTGGGATCTTCCCAGACCAGAGTTCGAACCCGTGTCTCCTGCATTGGCAGGCGGATTCTTAACCACTGCGCCACCAGTGAAGCCCAAGATACAGATTTTAATAAGAAAATATTAGGCAACAGTTCTCTTATCTCTGTCTTTTTCTATCTCATTGATTGTGAAGAATACAATCATAGAGAAAGCAAAATCTACATGAGTTGAAAATTTTCTCCACCTGCATGCATGTTAGAGTGGATGTGTAACATCTTAACAGGGTTTGTGAAATCACTATTTCAGCACAGAAATTAAATATGACACTAAAATGATCTGACACTAATTAATCTATTGAATAAGGGGAGGAGGATTGGCATTTGGTCATCGTTTAGAAGAAAAAAAAATCATTAACCTGTTAGGCAAAATACTTGTCTTTAAATTACCTCTTAATAAATATACTAGAAAATGAAATAAAATGGCAGTGCAGTGTTATGAAAGGAAAGCAATTGGGTTGATCTCAAAGTGAGTGAGTATAAAAATCAATGTTTTTTGTTTAGTTTGTTAATAATTTTATCCTTAGAGCTCTCAGGCAGGTAGCTTTTGGTCATTTTTAAGATCAATCAAAAAGTTCTAAACATTATTTTTAAGGTATGCAGATCACTAGGCCCTCCCCGCCTCCTTTCTCTCTTTCTTTTAATTTTTTAATTTACTTTGGGGAGTTTTGGCTACCATTTCTGTTCTAATCATGTTTTTCAGGAAGTGAATTTGAACTTTGAACCTCACCTAGTTTGAATCCTACCTCTATTGTTTTCTATCTCTATGACTTAGGGTAAGTTACTTAACCACTGTGAATTGTTTCTGGATATTTAAAACAGGGAAATCACAGGGTTGTTGCGAAGATGAAAGAAGATAACATAAAAGGGAACTTATTGCAGTGTTTGAGACATAGTAAGGGTTAGTAAA
>NW_021697118.1:2561-2952 GCF_005190385.1 Monodon monoceros | reverse complement strand
GGTTAGGGTAATGCTTCGGGTAAGGGTTAAGGTTACGGTTAGGGTTAGGGGATGGGGACGCTTTAGGGTACAGGTTATGGAACGACAACTGTTTAGGGTGGGCATACATGTTAGGATTCGGGTTATTGTTAGCGTACGGTTTCGGATTAGGGGACGGTTTAGGGTAAGGCTTCGGGTAAGGGTTAGTGTTAGGGTTAGGGTTAGGTTTAGGGGACGGGGATGGTTTAGTGTACAAGTTAGGGTACGACAACGGTATAGGGTGAGCGTATGTGTTAGGGTACGGTTTAGTGTTAGCGTACGTGTTAGGTTTAGGGGACAGGTTAGGGTAAGGCTTCGGGTAAGATTTAGGGTTAGGGTTAGGGTTAGGGAAAGGGGACGGTTCAGGGTACAG
>NW_021697118.1:0-2461 GCF_005190385.1 Monodon monoceros | reverse complement strand
GTTAGGGTTAGGGGACGGGGACGGTTTAGGGTACAGTTTAGGGTACGCAACGG
The DNA here is from genome assembly GCF_005190385.1 of Monodon monoceros. Classification (NCBI taxonomy): domain Eukaryota; kingdom Metazoa; phylum Chordata; class Mammalia; order Artiodactyla; family Monodontidae; genus Monodon; species Monodon monoceros. Next base: position 2,408 of record NW_021697118.1, on the reverse strand, counting down.
TTTAGGGTGAGCGTACATTTTAGGGTACGGGTTAGTGTTAGCGTACGGGTTAGGATTAGGGGATGGGATAGGGTAAGGCTTCAGGTAAGGTTTCGGGTTAGGGTTAGGGTTAGGGTTAGGGGACGGGGACGGGGACAGTTTTGGGTACAGGTTAGGGTACGACAATGGTTTAGGGTGAGCGTACGTGTTAAGGTACGGGTTAGTGTTAGCGTACGTGTTAGGATTAAGGGACGGGTAAGGGTAATGCTTCGGGTAAGGGTTAGGGTTATCGTTAAGGTTAGGGTTAGGGGACGGGGATGGGGACGGTTTAGGGTACAGGTTAGGGTGCGAGAACCGTTTAGGTTGAGCGTAAGTGTTAGGATATGGGTTATAGTTAGCGTACGGGTTCGGATTAGGGGATCGGTTAGGGTAAGGCTTCGGGTAAGGGTTAGGTTTAGGGTTAGGGTTACGGGACGGGGATTGTTTAGCGTACAAGTTAGGGTACGACAACGGTTTAGGGTGAGCGTACATGTTAGGGTACGGTTTAGTGTTAGCGTACAAGTTAGGAATAGGAGACATGTTAGGGTAAGGCTTCGGGTAAGGGTTAGGGTTAGGTTTAGGGTTAGGGAACGGGGACTGTTTAGGGTACAGGTTAGGTTATGACAACGGTTTAGGGTGAGCGTACGTGTTAGGGTACGGTTTAGTGTTAGCCTACGGGTTAGGATTAGGGGACGGTTTAGGGTAAGGCTTCGGGTAAGGGTTAGAGTTAGGGTTAGGGGACGGGGACGGTTTAGGGTACATGTTAGTGTACGACAATGTTTTAGTGTGAGCGTACGTGTTAGGGTATGGGTTACTGTTTGCGTACGGGTTAGGATTAGGGGATGGGTTAGGGTAATGCTTCGGGCAAGGGTTAGGGTTAGGGTTAGGGGACGGGGACAGGGACTTTTTAGGGTACACGTTAGTGTACGACAAGGGTTTAGGGTGAGCGTACGTGTTAGGGGACGTGTTAGTGTTAGCGTACGGGTTAGCATTAGGGGACGGATTTTGGTAAGGTTTCGTGTAAGGGCTAGGGTTAGGGTTAGAATTAGGGTTAGGGTTAGGGGACGGGGACGGTTTAGGGTACAGGTTAGTGTACGACAATTTTTTAGTGTGACCGTACATGTTAGGGTACGGGATAGTGTTAGCGTATGGGTTAGGATTAGGAGACAGGTTAGGGTAAGGCTTCGGGTAAGGATTAGGTTTAGGGTTAGGTTTAGGGGACGGGGATGGTTTAGGGTACAGCTTAGGGTACGAAAACGTTTTAGGTTGAGCGTACGTGTTAGGGTATGGGTTAGGGTTAGCGTACGGGTTAGGATTAGGGGACGGGTTAGGGGAAGGCTTCGGGTAAGTCTTAGGGCTAGCGTTAGCTTTAGGGTTAGGGGACGGGGACGTTTTAGGGTACAGGTTAGTGTACGACAATGGTTTAGGTGTGAGCGTACATGTTAGGGCACGGGTTAGTGTTAGCGTAAGGGTTAGGATTAGGGGACGAGTTAGGGTAAGGCTTTGGGTAAGGGTTAGTGTTAGAGTTAGGGTTAGGGTATGGGGACGGTTTAGGGTACAGGTTAGGGTACGAGAACGGTTTAGGGTGAGCGTACATCTTAGGGTATGGTTTAGTGTTAGCGTAAGGTTTAGGATTAGGGGACGGTTTAGGGTAAGGCTTCGGGTAATAGTTAGGGTTAGGGTTAGGGTTAGGGTTAGGGTTAGTGGATGGGGGCGGTTTCGGGTACAGGTTAGGGGACGACAATGCTTTAGGGTGAGTGTACGTGTTAGGGCACGGGTTAGTGTTAGAGTACGGCTTAGGATTATGGGTCGAGTTAGGGTAAGGCTTTGGGTAAGGGTTAGGGTTAGGGTTAGGGTTAGCGTTAGGTTTAGGGGACGGGGACGGTTTAGGGTACAGGTTAGGGTACGACAAAGTTTTAGGGTGAGCGTACGTGTTAGGGTAAGTGTTAGTGTTAGCGTAAGGGTTAGGATTAGGGGACGGGTTAAAGTAAGGCTTCGGGTAAGGGTTAGGGTTAGGGTTAAGGTTAGGGTTACGGTTGGGGTTAGGGCACGGGGACAGTTTAGGGTACAGGTTAGGGTACAATAACGGTTTAGGGTGAGCGTACGTATTAGGGTAAGGGTTAGTGTTAGCGTACGGGTTAATATTAGGGGACGGGTTAGGTTAAGGCTTCGGGTAAGTGTTAGTGTTAGGGTTAGAGTTAGGGTTAGGGTTAGGGGACGGAGACGGTTTAGGGTACAGGTTAGTGTATGACAACGGTTTAGGGTGAGCGTACGTGTTAGGTTACGGGTTAGTGTTAGCATACGGGTTAGGATTAGGGGACGGGTTAGGTTAAGACTTCGGGTAAGGGTTAAGGTTAGGGTTAGAGTTAGGGTTAGGGTTAGGGGACGGG
>NW_021697117.1:0-29267 GCF_005190385.1 Monodon monoceros | reverse complement strand
ATATCAGAAGGTGGTTTGTATATTCGGAAGATGGAAAAATTGTATATGTTTGTAATACAAACTACAAAATATAAAGTTTGACAGTATATTTTTGATCGTTAAGTCATGTCAGTTGTGAAACACTAACACAGTCTATGTAAAGACCTACGAATGATCAGTAAGACTTTGTTCTTAATTTCTAATGCATGAATGAACTGGTAAAGGAAGGTGAAGACCCTGATGCATGACCTGGTATTTTAAGTTAATGATGTGAAACAGATAGATGATCTGCTCAATGTCTGTATAAACAAAGACCTATCTTATATAAGACAAAATAATTAAAATTTCAAAAGCCATATATAATTAGTTCTTATAGAACTGAAGTTAATTTCTTTGTTGTTTGTCAAGGTCTTTTAGTCTGTATGAGGGCTCACTTTCTCTAAGAATTCTATATAATAATCTTTGGATTGAATTCCTGGTATAGATTATGACCTCCTGTAGCCATGGACCTTTTCTATGAAAGCTAATAGGAATACATTATCTTATTCAGTTTTGTTCAGCAATCAAATATTTATTGAATTCATACTCTTAGCTAGGCCCTGGATATAAGAAAATGAAGTTGGTACAGTGTCTTAATATTTAACTTGATATTACAGGTCTTGTTTTTTATGATACAGTCTTGAAATATTAAAATATCCTTGGTAAAAATACCCAAGATTCTTAATAAAACAACCCATTTTAAAATTTGGAACTGCATGTTAAAGCATCATATTTTATTTAGGACTTCACACAATTAGCCTATTTACAAACATTATGTTTTTATATTAAGGACCAATGAGCATTTTTTTTTTCAGGTCATGTGAATTCTAAGAATTTATTTGCCAAGTTAAAAAAGTTTGATTTCTGTTTGTTACAAAATGATGAGATTTTTGTCTCATTTGGAAATCTTATAATTTACAGTTTAGATTCTTTATAAATAGTAGACTTTGTGTGTGTGCATGTGTGTAAATAGAGCAAGGAAGAGATAGGTGCAAGAGAAAGGAAAGAACCTGCGAAACCGTGCTGTCATGGTTTCTTCTGATCTTCATAAAGTACGAGAGATACTTGCAAGTTGATTTGTACTCTAAACAATGCCTGTTCATTTGGCTTTAGGAATGCTCCATAAAATGCTTTTTCTTAAATAAGAATTTCCCACTCTAATATTGTCATCAGTAGCTTATAAAAATTCACTTGAGTTTTGCTTGCATTTTTTATACTATATGTACATAAATGATCTCTCTACAGAGTAAATTACACTTTTATTGGGCAATAAGAATTTTGACTCCCCCCACCCCTGCAATTTTTCAGCTAAAGACTGTTTTATTGAATTTTTTACTTAGGATTTTACTTATTTATCTTTGACTCTTTTCGCCCATTCCTCGGACTCCCACTTCCCACCTCTGGAAACCAGCAATCTGTTCTCTGTAGTTATGAGCTTAGGTGTTTGTTTTTTTTTTTTTTTAAAGATTCCACATGTGAGAGAGATCATATGGTTTTCGTCTTTCTCTGTCAGACTTAATTTATTTAGCATAATGCCCTTGAGGTCCATCCATGTTGTTGCAAATGGCAACATTTCATTTTTTTGTAGGGCTGGATAATATTCCATTGTGTATATATGTACCACAATTTCTTTATCCATCTATCAATGGATACTTAGGTTGTTTTCATATCTTGGCTATTGTAAATAGTACTGCAGTGAACGTGGGGGTGTGGATGTCTTTTCCAGTCAGTGTTTTCATTTTCCTTGGATAAATACCTCGAAGTGGAATTGTTGGATCACATAGTAGTTCTTTTTGATTTTTGGAGGAACCTCCGTACTGTGTACTGTAGTGGCTGCACCAATTTACATTCCCACCAGAGTTGCAGTAGAGTTTCCTTTTCTCCACATCCTTGCTAACATTTGTTGTTTTTTGTCTTTTTGATAATAGTCATTCCAACAGGTATGAGGTGATACCATATTACAGTTTTGATTTTCATTCCCCTGGTAATTATTAATATTGGACATCTTTTCATGTACTTTTGTCCATCTATACGTCTTTTTTGGAAAGATGTCTATTCAGGTCTACTGCCTATTTTTATCTCACAGGTTTTGTTTGTTTTGTTTTGCTATTAAGTTGTATGAGTTCTTTATATATTTTGGATACTAACCCCTTATCAGATATATGATTACATATATTTTCTCCCATTCAGTAGGTTGCCTTTTCATTTTGTTAATGGTTTCCTTCGTTGTGCAAAAACTTTTTAGTTTGATGTAGTCCCACTTTTTAATTTTTGCTTGTGTTGTTTTTACATTTGGCATCAGATTCAAAAAATATCTTCAAAACCTATGTCAGAGAGCTTATTGCCTATGTTTTCTTCTAGGAGTTTTATGGTTTCAGGTCTTACGTTTAAGTCTTTAATCCATTTTGAGTTAACTTTTTTTTTTTTATGGTGTAAGATAGTGGTCCAGTTTCATTCTTTTGCATATGGCTATCCAGTTTTCCCAACAATTTTTATAAGATAGACTGTTCTTTTCCCATTGTACATTCTTGGCTCCTTTGTTGTAAATTAATTGAACATATAAGCATGGGTATATTTCTAGGCTCTCTATTCTGTTACACTGATCTGTGTCTGGTTTTTTTTTTTTTTTTTTGCGGTACTCGGGCCTCTCACTGTTGTGGCCTCTCCCGTGGCGGAGCACAGGCTCCGGACGCGCAGGCTCAGCGGCCATGGCTCACGGGCCCAGCCGCTCCGCGACATGTGGGATCTTCCTGGACCGGGGCACGAACCCGTGTCCCCTGCATCGGCAGGCGGACTCTCAACCACTGCGCCCACCAGGGAAGCCCTGTGTGTCTGTTTTAATGCCAGTACCATACTGATTAAATTACTACAGATGTGTAATATAGTTTGAAATCAGAGAGTGTGTTGCCTCCAGCTTTGTTCTTTCTCAAGATTGCTTTGGCTACTCAGGGTCTTTTGTGGTTCTATACAAAGTTTAGGATCATTTTTTCTATTTCTGTGAAAAAATGCCATTGGAAATTTGATAAGGATTGCACTGAATCTGTAGATTGCTTTGGGTTGTATGGACATTTTAATTATATTATTCTAATCCATTAACATGGACTCTTTCTCCATTTTTTTTTTTAGTGTCTTCAGTTTCTTTCCTTAAGGTCTTGTGGTTTTTAGTGTATAGTTTTTTCACCTCCCTTGTTGAATTTTTTCTTAGATATTTTATTTGTTGTGATGCAATTGTAAATGGGATTGTGTTCTGATAGTTGGTTATTAATGTATAGAATTGCAATTGGTAAAAACAACCAACCCAATCCAAAGATGGGCAGAAGACCTAAATAGACATTTATCCAAAGACGATACACAGATTGCCAACAAACACGTGAAAGAATGCTCAACATCATTAATCATTAGAGAAATGCAAATCAAAACTACAGTGAGATATCATCTCACACCGGTCAGAATGGCCATCATCAAAAACTCTACAAACAGTAAATGCTGGAGAGGGTGTGGAGAAAAGGGAACCCACTTGCATTGTTGGTAGGAATGTAAATTGATACAGGCACTATGGAGAACAGTATGGAGGTTCCTTAAAAAATTAAAAATAGAACTACCATATGACCCAGCAGTCCCACTACTGGGCACATACCCTGAGTAAACCATAATTCAAAAAGAGTCAAGTACCACAATGTTCATTGCAGCTGTGTTTACAAAAGTCAGGACATGGAAGCAACCTAAGTGTCCATTGACAGATGAATGGATAAAGAAGACGTGGCACGTATATATAATGGACTATTAGCCATAAAAAGAAATGAAATTGAGTTATTTGTAGTGAGGTGGATGGACCTAGAGTCTGTCATACAGAGTGAAGTAAGTCAGAAAGAGAAAAACAAATACCATATGCAAACACATATATATGGAATCTTAAAAAAAAAAAAAAAAAAAAGGTCATGAAGAACCTAGGGGCAGGATGGGAATAAAGACGCTGGCCTACTAGAGAATGGATTTGAGGACACGGGGAGGGAGAAAGGTAATAAGCTGGGACAAAGTGAAAGAGTGGCATGGACATATATACACTACCAAATGTAAAATAGATAGCTAGTGGGAAGCAGTCACAGAGCACAAGAATATCAGCTCGGTGCTTTGTGACCACCTAGAGGGGTGTGATTGGGAGGGAGGGAGACACAAGAGGGAAGAGATATGGGGACATATGTATATGTATAGCTGATTCACTTTGTTATAAAGCAGAAACTAACACACCATTGTAAAGCAATTATACTCCAACAAAGATGTTAAAAAAATGCAATTGTTTTTTTAAATATTGATTTTCTATCCTGCAACATTACTGAATTTATTAGTTGTAACAGTGTTTTGTTGGATTCTTTCGGGTTTTCTGTATATGATATCATTTCATCTGCAAATAATGACAGTTTTACTTCTACCTTTCCAATTTGGGTGCCTTTTACTTCTTTTTCTTGCCAGGTTGCTCTTGCTAGGATTTCTAATACTATGTTGAATAAAACTGATAAGAGTGGTTGTATTGTCTTGTTTTAATCTTAGATGAAAAACTTTCAGCTTTTCACCTTTAAGTATGTTAGCTGTGGGCTTGTCATATATGGCCTTTATTATGTTGAGGTACATTTCCTCTGTACGTGCTTTGTTGAGAGTTTCTATCATAAATGGATGCTAAATTTTTTGATTTTGAATTATTTCAAATTATTTTTCTGCATCTGTTGGGATGACTATATTATTTTTATCCTAAATTTTGTTCATGTGATACCACATTGGCTGAATTGTGGCTGTTGAACCATCTGTGCATTCCTGTAATAAGTTCCAGTTGATCACGGTGTATGATTCTTTTAATATATTATTGAATTCAGTTTGCTAATATTTTGTTGAGGATTTTTTTTTTTGTCTCTGTTCATCTGGGATATTTGCCTGTAATTTTTTTTTCTTGTGGCATCCTTGACTGTTTTTGGTATCATGGTAATGCTGACCTCATAAATTGAGTTTGGAAGAGTTCCCTCCTCTTCTATTTTTTTTTTTTTTTTTTTTTGTGGTACATGGGCCTCTCACTGCTGCGGCCTCTTCCATTGCAGAGCACAGGCTCCGGACACGCAGGCTCAGCGGCCATGGCTTACGGGCCTCACCGCTCCATGGCATGTGGGATCTTCCCGGACTGCGGCACGAACCTGTGTCCCCTGCATCGGCAGGTGGATTCTCAACCACTGCGCCACCAGGGAAGCCCATCCTCTTCTATTTTTTGCAAAAGTTTGAGAAGGATTAGTATTAATTCTTCTTTGAATGTTTGGTAGAATTCACCAGTGAAGCCATCTGGTCATGGACTTTTGTTTGTTGTGAAGTTTTTGATTACTAGTTCAATCTCCTTAATAATAATCAGTCTATCCAGATTTTCTATATCATGATTCAGTCTTGGTAGGTTGTATGTTTCCAGGTATTTATCCATTTCACATAGGTTATCCAATTTGTGGGTGTTGTAATTGTACATAGTGGTCTCTTATGATCCTTTTTATTTTTGTGTTATCAGTTGTAATAGCTCCTCTTTTATTTCTGATTTCATTTATTAGAGTCCTCTCTCTTTTTTTCTTGGTGGGTCAAGCTAAAGGTTTGTCAACTTCATTTATCTTTTCAAAGAACCAGGTCTTACTTTTCTTCTTTTTTTCTATTGTCTTTTTATTCGCTCTTTCACTTCTATGCTAATCTTTGTTGTTTTCTTCCTTCTACTGACTTTGGGCTTTGTTTGTTCTTTTTCTAGTTCCTTCCTGTGTAACGATATGTTGTTTGAGATGTTTATTGTTTCTTGAAGTAGACATCTGTTAATGATCAAATTCCCTCTTTGAACTGCTTTAGCTGCATCCCATTAATTCTGGTAGTTTATGTTTCCATTTTCATTTGTCTTAAGGTTAATTTTTTATTTCTCTTTTGATTTTTGTTTTGATCCATTGGTTGTACAGTTTTATGTTGCTTTTAATCTCCACATTTTTTAATTTTCCAGTGTCCTTTGTGCAATTGCTTTTTTGTTTCATGTTGTTTTGGTTAGAACAGGTGCTTGATAAGATTTCAGTCCTCTTAAATTCATTAATATTTGTTTTGTGGCCTAATATATGATCTATCCTAAAGAATATTCCATGTGCACTTGAGAAGAATGTGTGTTCTGTGCTTTTGGATTAAATATTCTTTACATATCGTTTAAACCTATCTGGTCTAACATGTCGTTTAAGGCCAATGTTTCCTTATTGATTTTTTCCTCTGGATGATCTATCCATTGATGTAAGTGGGATATTATAACTCCCTCCTATTATTGTATTGCTGTCTGTTTCTCCCTTTAGGTCTGTTACTATTTGTTTTATATATATAGGTGCTCCTGTATTGGGTGCATAATATTTACAAATGTTATATCCTCTTGGTGGATTGATCCCTTTACCATTATATAACACTTTTCTTTGTCTCTTAATACATTCTTTTTTTAAGTTGATTTGTCTGGTATAAGTAGCACTGTCCCAGCTTTCTTTTGGTTTCCATTTGCATGAAATATCTTTTTCCATCCCTATACTTTCAGTCTGTGTTTGTCCTTATATCTAAAATGAGTTCTCTTGTAGGCAGCATATAGATGAGTCTTGTTTTTTAATCCATTTAGTTTATTAGGGACCAGTGTTCATATATTTATACATAAACGTATGTAGGTGTCTTTCTTATGTGTTTTTGTGTGTGTGTGTGTGTGTGTTTATGAATTTGAATCAAAAGTTTCAAAGAGCAACACTTATTCTTAACTACGCATACATTGAACTTGATATTTCACTTTTGAAAAACTGATGATCATGATCCCCTAATGATTCATAACCTGCAGTGTTTGAGAAACACTGTCAAAGAGTATTCTTTGGGACCCTATCAGTATTATTTCTGTTTTTGTCCTGATTTGTACGGTAAACACCCTCATCAAACCTAGAATATTTGAGCTGGTTCACAATGTCTTTTTATATGACCTAAAGAGTAAAATAGTGGGATACGTTCTCTCAGAATTTTACATTGCTTATGTTTGCCTGTATTCTAGAATACTGGAAGTTAGAGTTTGTATTTTTTGGTCTGTTTTAAACTTTATGGAATTTTATATTTCAGAGTTAACATGTACATTTTAGCTAAAATTTCTCTACTAGATATCTAACATAATTTGAAGTGGTGAGTCATAATCAACAGGCTATTAAGTGCATTGTACCTTTTATTCTCAGGGGTAGATAACCATTTTGCTCTGATTAGAAATATTAATTCAGAAACATTTTGTATTTTGCTTTCTTATGTGATCAATCTTATAAAATGTGTAAAATATTTCTTTCCTGAGACCCAGGATTAAGAACACTTATTTAAGCAGTTTTAATTTATTAATAACTATCTATATGAGAAACAAAAAAATTGCCTAATTATTCACCATCGTTAGGCTGACTTATTTGAAATATAGTTAAATATACTCCTTTAAAATTAAAGATCCAATAAACTTAAACTTATTCTTTGAAGTAATTAAAACTGACTCAGTTTTAATTGTAAAGTGATCTCAATTCCCCATTCTTATTTCAAAGCACATACTTCTTACATTTAGTCAGATTTTTGCTTTTCAAACCCTTTTGTATTAATAAAAATGCTATGTAAATGAGGAGGGTTTTTTTCCCCTAAAACCCTGATTTTTTCCCTCACAAAATTAATATTAGAAACAGGATCTATTATGCCATAATTAGAACATAGACTTTTCCTTTTATCAAAAAACTAAGAGAATTCAATTGACTAATTTAATTTGAGTAAGAGTTCAAATGTCTGCTGCAAAAGTTATTAGAAATGTCCTGGGAGTAACATTTCTAAAAAATCTAAATAGAAGACATTTAGAGAATGGGAGTGGTGGATTAAGATAGGTGATGTTATTACTGTGTCGTAGCTTTCCTGTGAACTGATGTTACCCTTTTGGATGCAGCAGTCTCTCTGACATCAGTTTACTCAGTAAATTAAGTGAATATGAGGCGACTGCGATAAAAAGTGTCAAACACATAGAGCAGGCGTACAATTTGATGACATCAAGTAAGACACTAGGTTTTAAAATATTTTTTGCTCTCATGACCTGAGTTGTTTTAAGCCTTGGATGCTGGGAGTCCTGGGATAATATTCTTTCCTATTCTGCTAGAATAGACAACATAAATATTTAAAAATTAGCCTTATTGTGGAATTTGTGATTTATTAAAAATAATTATTTCATAAAATTTGAGTGTAGATAATGTTTTTCTTCCTTGAAATGCTTGCTTTTATTTTATTGTGTTATTTAAAATTTTATAGTCTATTTTTTAAGAGCAGTTTTAGTTTTAGAGAAAAATTGAGCTGAAAGTACAGTTCCCATATACCTTCTGCCACCACTGCTTCCCCCCATTTCAATTAAAGTTGAATAGCCAATATTGATACATTATTCTTTTTATAGATTTATTTATTTTATTTATTTATTTTTGGCTGCGTTGGGTCTTCATTTCTGCATGTGGGCTTTCTCTAGTTGCGGCGAGCAGGGGCTACTCTTCGTTGCGGTGTGTGGGCTTCTCATTGTGGTGGCTTCTCTTGTTGCAGAGCACGAGCTCTAGGCACGCGGACTTCAGTAGTTGTGGCACGCAGGCTCAGTAGTTGTGGCTCACGGGCTCTAGAGCACAGGCTCAGTAGTTGTGGCACACGGGCTTAGTTGCTCTGCAGCATGTGGGATCTTCCCGGACCAGGGCTGGAACCCGTGTCCCCTGCCTTGGCAGGCGGATACTTAAGCACTGCGCCACCAGGGAAGTCCCGATACATTATTTTTAACTAAAGTCCTTAACTTACATTAGCCGCTCATTCTTGGTGCTGTATATTCTATGGGTATTGACAAATGTATAATGACAGGTATCTACCATTGTAGTATCATGCAGAGTAGTTTCACTGCCCTAAAAATCTTCTGTGTTCTAACTGTTCATCCCTTCACTTCTCCTGAACCCCTGGAAACCACTGACCTTTTTGCTGTTTCCATAGTTTTAACCTTTTCCAAGATATCATGTAGTTGGAATTATACAGTATATAGCCTTTCTGGTTGGCTTCCTTCACTTAGTAATACGCATTTAAGGTTCTTCCATGGGTTTCTGTGGCTCCATAACTCATTCTTTTTATTTTGCTGAATAATATTCCATTCTCTGGATGTACCACAGTTTGTTTATCCAGTCACTTAACGAAGAACACTTTAGTTGTCTTGAAGTTTTGACAATTATGAATAAAGTTTCTATAAGCATTCACGTGTGGGTTTTTGTGTGGATGTAAGTATTCAACTCATTGGTTAAATACTAAGAAACATGATTGCTAGAACATATGGTAGGAGTATTTTAGTTTCGTGAGAAATTGTCAAATTGTCATCCCATGTGGCTGTGTCATTTTGCATTCCCACCAGCAACGAATGAGAATTCTCATTGCTCATCCTCAACAGCATTTGGTGTTTGACAACACTAATGTGTTGGGATTTTGGCCATTCTAATAGGTGTATAGTGGTATCTCGTTTTAATTTGCGTTTCCCTGATAACATATGCTGATTTGACATCTAGATGTCTTTTTTGTTGAGTTCTCTGTTTAGATTTTTTTGTTCATTTTTAAATTGAATTCTTTGTTTTCTTATTGTTGAGTTCTAAGAATTCTTTGTATAGTGTGTTTATCAGTCCTTTATCACATAGGTGTTTTTCAAAGATTTTCTCCCACAATGTGGCTTGTCTGTTTGTTGTCTTTAAACATTTATTTTAAAAATTTTCACTCATAGACTCTCCATATTTTTTAAATCTCTATTTTCTTTCTTACCTAAAGTATCTACTCTTAATTTATTGAGAATGACCCAAGAAAGTCTACTACTTAACTAAATAGTGAAGTATATTTTCACAAAGTTTAGCACAAATAATTGGCCTGTTTACAGAGTTTATATATGTAAAAACATTCATAAAAGTTTAACATCTGATTTGAAAGCACAGGGCATTTGTTGTGTCTTGCTTTGGGAAGCTTTACATTGAACCCACTGATTTCTGTGGGCCAGTTAGAATTTTTCATCCACCTTAGTTTGCACTTCTAATAGCATTTCTCAAACTATATTCCGTGGAATTTGAATATTTTTCAAGGTGTATATAGATTTTTACACACTAAGTTTTTATTCCTTAGTCATATATTTTGGGAAATATTCATACTTTATCTCAGCATTTGAAGACTTGCAATGCATATTAAATCTTTAAAAGAAAGTCTGTATAGTAAAGAAATGTATTTTATTTGTTTAATGCAATGGTCCCAGAAGTCTTTGATGATGGAACCTTTTTGGGGTGAACACTTACTGTAGCTTTCACAATGCTGTTCTGCAGAAAAGTAGTGAGGAAAATGATGCCCTGAAGTTGCATCCACTGGGAAATTCCCTTCACCTAGTGCCAAAGGGAAGATAAAAAGTTAAAATATGTAATTTTTAGTATGAGAATAAAGGGATTTAAAAAATTCTGTTATTATTGATAGTGTCCAGTTGTATTACACATAGCTTTTGATATCAAGGAACATGGAGTTACTACTTAATGGCTTTCCAATCAAAATAAAATCATTTTGCTCTTCTTGTGTAAAAAAGGGGTTTGAAACTTAAGGGTTTTGATTTGTCTCACAAATAAATTCTCCTTGAAGGAGTATTGTTTTCTTTGGTGGTGAGGACTTCCTCTTTGATTTTATTAGATTTTTCCAGTGAAAATGTCTTTGGGTGGCCTTTTAGGCTGGGGGGTTGATACAAAATATTAATTTACCTTTTCTGATAACTAGTTACTGCAGTTCTCTTATTTAAACCCCATCTTATGGTTTCCTCTGTAGATCTGGTGAAATGAGTAGAAGTGACAGATGTGCTTTTCTGAGGGTTGCTTTTGAAAAACGTAACCATGTTTCTCTGAAGTCTTGGATTGATGAGAACCTTAGCATTTTTCATTAGTTGAACTGAAATGAACCTGAAATATAATTGCATTAAAATTTGTATTTGTCACTTTAGAGACTGATATTTCAAAGGTTTTCTTTCTGATTGAAGACTCTGAGCCTTTAATGCCAAGTTATGATTTATGAACATGGCATGGAAAAAATAGAACATCTTCCTTTTGGTTTTTCATTATTCCTTAAAGTATTTTATGCTTTTGAAACTTACAGATTAAATTTATACCTAGTGTTCTTTGCGTTTCCTCGTATGCTTATTCTCTTTCTTTGAATATTTTGCTTTTGCTGCATCGTTAAATTTTTTCAGTACATACATTATGTGGTTAATTATTTTCATGTTGTAGGAGATAGTTGAGGATGGTTTGTAACTGATTGGCTTTTAAAAATGATTTCTTAAAGAAAGGAGGAAATGGGGAAAACTTGTTTATTTCAACCTTTTATCAAATAATGGGTATTAGAATAACTAGGTAAGAGCCCTGAGTGATGCAGTAATTATCTAAAGGATTTTCTTTTTCTTCCCAGTGTTTTTAACATACAAACTTCGCTTTTGCTTAATATAATTTGTTTTGTTTGGGAAATAAGGCAAATTAAATGACCTTTGACCTTTTTTCAAGTTCTTTCTAAGAAAATGCCAACATTATTAGCCGCTTTAAAGAGGATTTATTATACAATGAATGATTTTTTTCCACCCATAAAACAGAATAAAAAGACTGCTGTAAGGTGAATTCAAATTACTTGTAAGAATGAGTAACATGGTTTAATGGTGGTAAGCTCTGAGGTATATGCTGTGCTATAGTGGAAAAGGGATATGAACCAGAATGCAAGGAAACTGGTTTTTAGATCCTGAAATACATCTAGCGTACACCCCCCGAAGACCTTTGTACTTGCTGCTTCCTTCTTCTGGAATTCTCTTCTTAGTTGACCCCTCCCAATGTATGCAGTATTTTACTCAGGTTTCTCCTAATGTTTCCCCTTCTGAGATTACTACACTAGCCACTACCTTATTTAATATAATACGCATCACTTTTTTTTTGCGGTATGCGGGCCTCTCACTGTTGTGGCCTCTCCCGTTGCGGAGCACAGGCTCCGGACACGCAGGCTCAGCGGCCATGGCTCACGGGCGCAGCCGCTCCGCGGCCTGTGGGATCTTCCCAGACCAGGGCACGAACCCGTGTCCCCTGCATCGGCGGGCAGACTCTCAACCACTGCGCCACCAGGGAAGGCCTACTCATCACTTTTTATTCTCATTTTAACTCTATTTTATTTTACTTCATTGCTCTTACTCCTGTCATTATATTATACATTTATTTGTTTTTCACTTTTTTTGTTATCTCTGTTAAAATGTAAGTTAAGAGTGCAGGGCCAGTGCTTTTGTTCTTTGCTTTATCTCTTAATCGTTTTTGTATCTACCATAGGTTTTTGCTTACAGGTTAAAGACTTAAATATAAGACCTGAAACCATAAAACTCCTGTAAGAATAGGTGGTAAGCTCCTTGACATCATTCTTGGCAGTCTGGTAAAAAGAACTCACAAGAGCAGATATTCTAGATCATTTCATAGAACTTATAGACACTAAGAATATATTGTAGGAAATACTTTAAGACATTGGTTCAACCATTTTAAAGATGTACCTTTAAAAGTATTTATTTCTTACAAAAAATTTTTCCATTGGACTCTAGGAGTCAAGAGCCTTGGGTTCTAATTTCTAATTGATTTGTGATTGTAACTGGGCAGATTGCCTAACCTATTTGAGACTTGTGTTTCACATTTGCCTAGAATAAAGAACACTATAATTTTTTTCAGCCCCACAATTACAGGATTTTGTGAAATATCGTATGTCCTTGATTCTAAGATATGTGTTTTAACTTACTGAAGGTAGTATAACTCTTAAATTGACAAGTATCTTTAAAGTGATATTTGTTCTTATTTTACATATGTAGCTTTTATTAATCAATGGTTTCATATTTATAATCAGCAGTGTCTCAGATTTAAGGAGAAATGTCAGTTATCTATTTTAGCGGTGTGTATTTAAAAGTAACATTTAATAATCTCAGATTAAAATTTAGTTGCAGAGTTCCACATTTTGCATGCACATATATTTTCTGTAATGTTTATAAATGTCTTTACATGGAGAACATGATGGTAATACAAATCATACACTTTTTTTTAATGAATTAACTATTAACAAAATATAAACTTGAAACTGTATTTTATGGAACCATACTATCCCTGAATTATGACTAAGAAATTGAGGTGGTAGAAAAAAATACTAGAAATAGACTTGTTTGTAAACTTTGAATCTAATTTTCGCTTTGCCACCAAATTGTTATGTTGGCCAAGTTGCTTAACTTTTCTGTTAATTTTTTTGATTAGAATTAAATTATCTGCCCTCTAATTTTAAGACCCAAATGTTGTAATAAAACTCTTCAAAGATTATATGTTTTCAAGACCTTTGAAAATTTTGAAGCCTTATACAAATGCATGATTTGGCCCTGTTTGTAGCTCTAAAGTTTTCTGTTTTTTCCCTCCTTCTCTTAGTGAAAAAAGAAAAAAAAGAATAAGAATACTCTCCTACCTGAAATAACACTGAGCTTCCCTTTTCATGAATATCTTCTAACAAAGCTAAGGAAAAAAATAATGGAATATTATATGTGAAGTTCTTATGGCTTTAAAACTTACACTGGATTTTTAAAATTAAACTTTTACTTTTGAGATAATAGATTCACGTGCAGTTTTAAGAAATAATACAGAGAGATCCTTGGCACCCTTTGCTCATTTTCCCCAACGGTAAATCTTACAAAATTATACTTCAGCATCACAGTCAGCATATTGACATTAATAAAGTCAAGGTCCAGAATAATTTGTTTGCTACAAAGAGCCCTCTAGTTGCCCTTTCATACGCATACCCACTGCCTCTGCCCCCAGCCCCCATCTGCTCTTACACCCAGCAACCACTAATCTCTTCCATTTCTACAGTTTTGTCAATGCAAGAATTTTATATAAAGGGAAACATACAATATGTGACCTTTGGGGATTTTTTTTTTCTCTCATGGTAATTTCCTAGTGTAGTTGCATGTATCAGTATTTGTTCATTTTAATTCCAGAGTAGTATTTCATTGTACTGTACCAGTTAATTTAATCATTCCTCTGATGAAAAACATCTGGGTTGCTTCCGGTTTGGGAATAAAACCGGAAGCTGCTATGAATATTTGTGTACAGATTTTTGTGTGTGAACGTAAGTTTTCATTTCTCTGAGGTAAATGCCTAAGAGTGCAGTTGCTGAGTCATATGGTAATTGAAGGATTAGTTTTATGAGGTACTGCCGAATTGTTTTCTGGAGTGGTTGTACCACTCTACACTCCAGTCAGTAATATATGAGTGATCCAGACATTGATGAGTGATCTAGTTTCTCTGCCTCTTTTCCTGCATTTGGTGCTGCTGTCGTTTTGTTTGTTTGAGGCCTTCTAGTAGGTGTGTAATGGCATCTCTTTATGACTTCCATTTGCATTTCACTAATGACTGATGATGCAGAACAGTTTTCATGTGCTTGTTTCCCATGTGTTTCCTCTTTGGTGAAATGATTGTTCATGCCTTTGCCCATTTTATCATTAGATTACTTATTGTTTCCTGTTGAATTTTAAGAGTTCTTTATAGATACTCATCCTTTATTAGATATGTGCTTCACAAATATTTTTCTCACAGTACTGTAACTTGTCTTTTCATCCTTTTACTAGGGTCTTGTGCAGAAAAAAGTTTTAAATCTTGAACAAAGTCCAGTTTATCAAAATTTCCCTTTATGGATTGTGCTTTTGGTGTGAAGTTTAAAAACTATTTGACTAGCCCTTTATTCTGAAGATTTTCTCCTATATTTATTTTCCTAAAAGTTTCATAGCTTTAGGTTTTACACTAAGGTCCATGGCCCGTTTTGAGTTAAGTTTTGTGTAGGGTATGAGGTGTAGTTTGAAATTTTTTTTTTTTTTTTTGCCAATGGATTCTGTATTGCTCCTGTACCATTTGTTGATAATGCTGTTTGTCCTTCCTCCATTAGATTGTATTTGCAACGTTTTCAAAAATTAGTTGGGCATATTTTTGTGTGTATACTTCTGGGTTTAGATTCTGTTCCATTGCCCAATGTGTGTATTTCTTTGCCAATTCCATACTGTTTTGTTCATGTAGTAGGCCTGAAGAGTAGAGATTGATTTTTTCCACTGTATTATTTTTTTAAGATTGTTTATTCTAGGGCCTGTTCCTTTCTATATAGATTTTAGAATTAGCTTATATGTCTACAAATAACATTGCTGGGATTTTGAAGGAAATTGCATTGAACTTAAAGATTGATTTGGGAGTTGGCGTCTTTACTTCATTGTGCCTTATAATACATGAAAATGAGGTGTTTCTCCATTTCATTTAAATATTCTTTGATTTCTTAGCATTTTCTAATTTTCTGCATATAGGTGCTGTACTTGTTTTGTTAACTTTATAGCTAAATAGTTCATTTTCTTTGTGTGATTATACATAATATTTTAATTTTGGTTTCCACATGTTCCTTTTTGGCATATAGAAATTTAATTTTCTGTGTTAGTCTTGTATCCTGTGACTTTGCTGAACTAACTGAACAGTTTTAAGAGTTTTTTTGGCAAATCTGTTGGAATTTTCCATGTAGAGAAGCATTCATCTCCAAATAGAGATACTTTTATTTCTTTTTACTGTCCTATTGCAGTGGCTAGAACTTTCAGTGCTATGTTGAATAAGAGTAGTAAGAGCAGACAGCCTTGCCTTGTTCACATCTTAGGAGGAAAGCATTTGATGAGAATTTTTATCATGAAATGATGTTGGATTATGTCAGATGATTTGTCTACATCAATTTACATCATCTTATGATTTCTCTTATTTAGTCTGTTGATATGGTAGATTACATTGATTGATTTATAAATATTGAACAGGCCTGTGTACTTGGAATAAATTCCAGTGGTCATTGTATATAATTCTTTTTATATTCATATATTGCTGGATTTGATTTGCTAATATTTTGTTGAGAAGTTTTACATCTAAATTTATGAGAGGTACTGGTCTATAGTTCCTCCCCCCTTTGTTATACTGTGTTGTGGATCTGTTGTGCTTTGGACTCCTTTTGTTTTGGTATCAGAGTAATAGTCCTGAAATAAGTGGGCACATTTTTCCTCCTTTTTGATTTTCTGGAACAGATGGTGTAAAATCTATATTAATTCTGCTTTCAATGTTTGATAGAATTCTCCTGTGAAACCATCTGGGCTTGAAGATTTTCTCTGTCATCTTAACTATAGCATTGAGTTCATCCAATGAGTTTATTTCGTTTATAATATTTTTTCAGTTCTATGCTTTCTATTTGATTATTTTAAAAAACTTATTAATTTGTGTTAACAAAACTTTAATGGCTTGTTGAAGCATGTGTTGCAGCTGCTTTAAAATCCTTGTCATCTGTTTCATCTTGGCTTGACATTTGTTGGTTTTTTTCTCATTCATGTTGTGCTTTCCTGGTTCTTGGTATGGCAGTGATTTTTTTCAATTATATCCTGATATTATGAGACTCTTGATCCCATTGAATTTTATATATATATATATTTAAATCAGCTAGGCCTCCTGTTGAAGTGTAACCCAAGGGTTGGGTGTTTGAGTATGTTCAGATTCCCACTAGGTTCCTCGCCAAACCATACTCCAGGACCCCTGTAGCAAAAGTAGGACACTGACTCCCACTGCCTTGTTGCAGATGGTAGGTTGGATATTCACCTTCCCGTCTTGGGGTTTTGGGTTATAGTGTCAGTTTCCTGCTGAGCCTGCCACCATCAGGGTCGGGATGGAAGGAGTGGAGTGCCAACTAGCTCTGCATCCCACTACCTCCGTTGGCCTTGTGAATTCAGAGTTGGGACTCTGCTTCCCCCTGAGCACTGCTGACACCAGGGGAGTGGGGAATAGGAGTGTTGACCAGCCCTGCTTGGCACTGCAGGGTGGGTATAGAGATTCAGCTCCCCACTGGGCCTCAGTGACACTAAGGGAAGAGGGAAAGTGAAGCGGGGGCTAGTCTCCCCTTGTGCAGTCTTGGTCAGTCTCATTGATTGTGAGGGAGTTGAGGCTCAGCTCCTTCGTGGACTGCACTGACAGTAGGAATCATGGTGACTCGCTCTGCCTGGGACTGCCTTCTTAGTACATCTCATTGCTGCTGGGTAGGGGAGGAGGCTCAGCTTTTTGCTCTGCCTTACAGATGCTACTTCACTGGGGGCATTCTAGCAACTGAGGAGAATGAGCAACAGAGGGGAATCTAAGATCAGCTTCCCTCTCAGCCCACTGACAGTTTCCCAGCAGGGGAGTTAGTGCACCCCTTGGTTTTCCCTGGTGGAGGATGGAAGATCAGCCTGCCCGCCCAATTTCCTGATTGATTGCTGGTGGGTGAATGAGGCTGACTGCTTCTGTGTGTGAAGGATAGGGTGGGGAGCGGGGTGAGGCTGGAACTTTAACTTCTCATTTGGCCTGCTGAAAGTGGAGCATGGTTTTTCCATTAGTGATTGGCTGGAGGGGGATAAGTATTGCCAAAAATATTTTCTGTTGTTGGTCTGCCCTTTTCCTGGTCCTTGGCTGGGGGGCGGGGGGAGGCTTTTCTTGGAGGTCCTGCAATCAGTCTTCTGCAGAGTACCCTGCCTGGGACACATGGGGGGCAGTAGGAAACCCAGGGCACGCACTGCCATGTTATTCCTCCAGAGGTGAGGTCTCTAGGCAGCTAGCCTTCTTTTTCTGCCTTTCAGAAACTTCCTATGCTTCTTTGTTGTGTTACATCTAGGGTTTTTTAGTTGTGAGAAGAAAGACTTGGGACATATGGGGCTTTCCATCATGACAGAACCAGAAGTCCCTCAAGATACTGCTTTTGTCAACATGGAGCACTTAAAAGTAAAATTAAATATTCTTATTATAGTGGAATAGTATCTCATGAAAATTTTTTCCATGAAGATTTTCACTGATTTCTACATTGGATTGTTATTCATTATTAGCATTTTTTCCCTAGAATCACAGAATTATTTTCTTATCAAACAAGGAGTGTATCAGATCCTTTTTATTGTGGTAAAATATATGTAACATAAAATTTTCCATTTTTAAGAGTACAATTTGGTGGCATTAATTATATTCACAGGGTTGCACAACCATCACCATTATATATTTCCAAAACTGTTTTGTTAATTAATAGACTTAAAAAAAAATTGTTTTAGGGGCTTCCCTGGTGGCGCAGTGGTTGAGAGTCTGCCTGCTGATGCAGGGCACACGGGTTCGTGTCCCGGTCCAAGAAGATCCCACGTGCCTCAGAGTGGCTGGGCCCGTGAGCCATGGCCGCTGAGCCTGTGCATCTGGAGCCTGTGCTCCGCAACAGGAGAGGACAACAGTGAGAGGCCCGCATACCGCAAAAACAAAACAAAACAAAACAAAACTGTTTTAGGTTTATAGGAACACGAGTGGAAGGTACAGAAAGTTCTCACTACCCTCTTCCTTCTCCCCTCTCCCCCACCTTTCCTCTATTATTAGCATGTTGCGTTAGTGTGCTACATCTGTTACAACTAATGATGTGACATATACATTCTGTGGGTTTTGACAAATGTATAATAACATGTGTCCGCCTTTACAGTGTCATACAGAATAGTTTCACTGTCCTAAATATGCCCTGGGCACTACTTATTCATCCTTCCTCCTTCCCTGCCCCACATTTCCTCGGAAACACTTATCTTTTTACTGTACCTAGTTCAGTACCCTAAAATATCCATATATATTTTTAAAGTTAGTTCATCAAAACATTTGGAGAATATAATTCAGTTTCAGAACATTAAGAAGGTGAAATGTAATGTAAAAAACATTTTTATAAATGTTCATTTTAAACAGAGTCTGTTACTACAAACTATTCATGTGTTGTTCTGTTAGTGTTTTGCAAAGGTGATATTTAGATTGATAGCTCATAAAAGTGAAAGCCCATTTAAGCAGTTAGCATTATGCGCCATTATGGCAGTCGATGTTAATGTTTGCTCAGTTTTCCACTTACTCACCTCACTTTTATGCCTGGTGATTCTTAAAATGCCTCATGGTCTATGTCTTCTTAGGTTTGGAGCATGTGTTATAGATTAGCAAGAAAGGGGTCAGACTCTGAGATAATATGATTAAAATATCCTTATGTTATAAAGGAGGAACCAAACTCCAAAGATGTAAAAGGTCAATTTTTTATTTTATTCATTTAGAGAAAAGCAAAACCTAACATATATTAGACACTTGTTTTGTGTCTGTAATATGTTTTCATGTATTTCGTGTATTGACAAACCAGAGAATTAGAAAAATGGGTAATCTTGCCCACGATGGTGCAGGGAATTCATGAGCAATTAAAACTGTGGGCTCTCAACGACTGTTGGATACTTCAGCCAGGAAGGTCTGATACAGATGTTCTATTTTCTAGTAAATTTTGAGGGTATGGGAGGCACAAAGATAAAAAGGCAGAAGGCAGTAGTTTGAGTAGAACAATAAAGTAGATAGTGACAGTACAGTGCGATTGGCGCTGTGATAGAAATACTTTTGGGTATACAAGGTAGGACATGAGGGATATCGTCCCCTAAAAAAGAGACAGCCAAGCTAAATTTTGCTCTTAGCATCGTTAAAGACATGTTACTGTCTCTGAAGCATCTATCTATAGGACTTTTGAAATGTATTTGTGGTCCTTTCTGGCTCTGTGCTGACAACAGTCCTCCCCAACCTGCTAAGATTCTCAGCCCCAATTGAGAAAGCATGGTTTGCAGTTGTTGGTTTAGAACCATTAGAAAGAATCATACACTACAGGGGAAGGATGTTTGTGACAGTGCCATATAATGAAAAATAGCTTGTTTTGTGGTAGTGAGAGTTCAGCTCTGGAGTTAAGTAGAACTGATCTGATCGAATCTGGATCCTGCAATTATGTGACCACGGATAAAGTGGATAACCTTTGTAAAACAGGGACACTACTGTTTTGTAGATTAAATGAGATTATGCTTATAAAGCTCTCAGCACAGTGCTGGTGTATACTGAGTACTGCGTTAGCTGCTTTTATTAATAAATGAGCCTTACCTAACTGTGTTTGTAATTATAAAAATATAATATTAGTACATGTTACTTCAGTGCTAAATTTGTGCTTAAAATAGTTGGGAAAATGTTTTATTTAAGTTTATGTAGACTTATAATAATATTTCCAGTAGTAACCGTAAATATAAACACGTGTAAAGAAATGAGAATTAAGAGCAGTCCTATTTTGGTAAATAGATATTATACAGTGTTTTTCTAAGAAAACCACTAAGAATTTACCCATAGAGTTCTTCAGTGTGTGGCATCGGGATGTTTAACATGTGATTGTTTATGTGTGCCCTCTCCAATAGTTGGAAGTCTATATGCTTTGTGTACATTTTTATTTCATCACATCTTTGGACCCAAAAGTTTTTGATAAAGAAACTTCTTCTTTTATCAGGGTTGAAGGATCCCAGTACAATTGCTCAACAACTAAATGTTTTAATGTCTTCAGACTTGTTTTTCTTTTTTTTTTTTGAGTATATTGGGTCCATTGTTAATCGTAAGAAAGTGTTGATTCCTGGCTTAAAAGAGTTTGAAATCTGAGATGAAGAAGATTGATACAAATATATACAGAGTAACTTAAGGGTAATATTTTACAAATAATATGAATAAGAAAATAAATAAATGACCATATTCTACTGGAATCCCATCCCATCACTTTAAAAAAAAAGCAAGTGGAATTTTAGTGAATGCCTTACTAGAAAAGAATAATTTCAAAGAGCTGTCTACACTTTAAAGGAGCAATGTGTTGGTCTTACCCTAGATTGTGATCTTACTTTTATCAATCTTGAAGTGACTCACTGTTTGAGTTGGGGGCACTGGTTTGAAAGGTCCTCTTCAGTTATAAGCCGTAAAAATGCCATGGTGGTTTGGGGTTTTGATTAAAAATAGAGTGTACTGATTTCTGTGTAGGCGTGCTTGCCATATTTGTTTACATTTATTCAGTGTTGGTATTGCTTTTATTTCTAGCAAATATTTCTGAAGGGTATTTTTGTCTTGTTTGTGTTAAAAACAGAAAAAGCAAAACTAGAGGTGTAAATTCATACACATTTTGTAACATGTTAAATAAGGTATTTGTTTTTGCAGATAATATCAGAGAAGTTGCCCTTTTTTTTTTGCCTCTTTTTGTACTTTTGATTAATAGAGCCCTGAGATTAATTAAAATCTGTTGCAGTTTTGATCATTTTAAAGCTGATGCTTAAAACTAGTATAGGCACAAAAACTGACTATTTTTTAGAAATTTAGTTATTATGCACATGAACTGTTCTGCTGGAGAGCATAATACTCAGGA
The DNA here is from genome assembly GCF_005190385.1 of Monodon monoceros. Taxonomy (NCBI): domain Eukaryota; kingdom Metazoa; phylum Chordata; class Mammalia; order Artiodactyla; family Monodontidae; genus Monodon; species Monodon monoceros. The sequence goes on along the minus strand of NW_021697117.1, from coordinate 7,886 downwards.
TTCGTAATCAGTGAAATCAGATGTGACAGAAGTGGGCTTAGTTGGGTATCTTTGTGATTTGAAGCAAGTCTGTAAGAACCTTTTGTTGATAGTCTTCATTGGCCAGAGACAGAGACTTTTATAGATTCACTTCAAAATACAAATTAAGAGGGCTTCCCTGGTGGCGCAGTGGTTGAGAGTCTACCTGCCGATGCAGGGGACACGGGTTCGTGCCCCGGTCCGGGAAGATCCCACGTGCCGCGGAGCGGCTGGGCCCGTGAGCCATGGCCGCTGAGCCTGCGCGTCCGGAGCCTGTGCTCCGCAACGGGAGAGGCCACTACAGTGAGAGGCCCGCGTACCACAAAAAAAAAAAAAAAAAATACAAATTAAGAAACACAAGCAGCTAACATGTATGTAATAGTTTACTATTTATAGAGCCTTGTATGTACAAGATGTCCTCTTGATCCTACCATCAATTTGATGAAGCGGTATTATTATCTCAGTTAAATTGATTTGCCCATGATCATAACACCTAGTGAGTGACACTACCAAGATGTTAGGCTAGAAATTCCATGTTCTTTTCTACATTCTCCAAGAACATGTCTTGATTTTTAAATTAATCTTACTGAATATTGGACTCATGATATCTCAGAATGATTTTGTTTGATCTTCCATTGCATTTTGGAAAAAATAATTAACAAAAGGTACCCCAGCATTCTTCTGTTACTAGTCAGAAGTGACAACTATGGAGGTGCTGGGGAAGTGTTAGGCCCTACGGAAATCTAAGTAATTGTAGGATCCAAGTTAAGTAAAAGAAAATTATTTTTACATTCTCAACACAGAACCAAGCAAGAATTTCAAATTCAGTATTTTAAAGGAAAATAAAATAAAAACAAAAGGAAAACTAACCAAAACACCAGTTTTCCATGTAGTGATGCTGTACTAATATGCCTTTTAAAGGTAGTGATGATGTACTAATACATCTTTTAAAGATGATGATAAACTGCACAGATGTACTTTAACTCCCTTAAACAGGATTTCCTTGAACTCATTTCACCTACAAGGGAATCGTGGACTTAGTCAACAGTCAGTAAACATAAACATTTCATTTGGCTGGAGAGGTCAGACAGGTTTTTCTGTAGGAGAGAGCGGAGAAATGCTCTACATATGGAGACTGAGGAAAATTTCATATGCTATGATTTTGTTTTCGTCAGAAAAAACTTTAAGGAAACATAGGTCCTACCTAAAGTCCTCCATTGCTATTCCATAAAGCTCACATCTGCGCCCAGTGTAGGACTACACTTACAGAATTGTTCAAAAATGATTTTTTTTCTTTTTCCACCAACCCACGAATAATAATTCCATCTCTGTAGCAAATATGTTATTGCCAGTATGCCCTTTAAAAGGGTAAATTTCTTCCCTAGAAGTCTACCAAGAGTTGTTTTCCAAATCATAGCCTTTCCTAAATCAAAGTAAGGCAACTTGGTAATACTTCCTGTGTTGAAAGATAGGAGTGGGAAGTATCAAAGCAAGCTGCAGGGGGCAGTTTCCTATTCCCACCTCCTGGGACTGTGCCCTAGGGATGTTTTTTGAGTTGCCAGACTCAAAGTAAATAATTTTATTTAGCATCTTCTTTATATAGTGGCTTGTAGCTTAACTTTATAAATTAAAAATATATTACAGGGCTTCCCTGGTGGCACAGTGGTTGAGAGTCCGCCTGCCGATGCAGGGGACACGGGTTCGTGCCCCGGTCCGGGAGGATCCCACGTGCCGTGGAGCGGCTAGGCCCGTGAGCCATGGCCGCTGGGCCTGCGCGTCCGGAGCCTGTGCTCCGCAACGGGAGAGGCCACAACAGTGAGAGGCCTGTGTACCGGGAAAAAAAAAAAAAAAAAAAAAAAAAAATATATATATATATATATATATATATATATATATATTACATTGCAGGGCGATTATCCTTCTTACATGATTTTTGTCACTTTTCATATATTTTGACTGTAGTTCTTGAAATACTAGGATGAGTCTTATGTACTGGAAAAGAAACTAGTATAGGCACATCGTACTAAATGTACTAAATCTCTTTTAGTACATTTTAAATATATTTTAAATATATTATTTATATTTTAAAGAGATTTTAAATATATTATTTAAAAGAGATTTTAAATATATTATTGTTCTAGCTAGAAAATATTAAAACTACATTTCACAGACTGAGTCTGTTAGAGGTTAGAAAGAACCATAGATCACTGACCAGGGAGCCATAGAAGAAGAATCTGAAGAACTTTTCCACGGATTTCCCCAGCTCATTTGATTGAATGGCTTTGAGGTGGCTCCTGTACATGGCACATTTTTATAAAGCTTCTGAGGAGGTGATTCTGACTGACATTCACAGTGAAGAGCTGCTTCATTTGACTGTTTCAGGCGATGCCCAAAGACATGAACTGGTTTGCCTGGAGACTGCTGATGGCAGAGCCCAGAAGAGATTCTGGTCTCCTGCCTCAGGTCCCATATGGTTTTTTTTTTTCCACTTTATCAAAGTCACTTCCCAATTTGGCTGTTTACACGAATACTGGAAAATCCTCTTTTCTTTTCTCACTTGTTTCAAAATTGTGGTTATGTGAAACGCATAAAGAGTCTAGTGCATTTTTTTAATACATTTATTTTTTAAAATTTATTTTTGGTTGAGTTGGGTCTTCGTTGCTGCATGTGGGCTTTCTCTAGTTGCAACGAGTGGGGGTTACTCCTCGTTGCGGTGCGCGGGCTTCTCATTGCAGTGGCTTCTCCTGTTGTGGAGCGCGGGCTCTAGGCACGCAGGCTTCAGTAGTTGTGGTAAGTGGGCTCAGTAGTTGTGGCTTGCGGGCTCCAGAGCACAGGCTCAGTAGTTGTGGTGCACAGGCTCTAGAGAGCAGGCTCAGTAGTTGCGGCTTGCGGGCTCTAGAGAGCAGGCTCAGTAGTTGTGGCTCGCGGGCTCTAGAGAGCAGGCTCAGTAGTTGTGGTGCACAGGCTTAGTTGCTCTGCAGCATGTGGGATCTTCCTGGACCAGGGCTCGAACCCGTGTCCCCTGCATCGGCAGGTTGATTCTTAACCACTGCACCACCAGGGAAGTCCCAAGATTCTAGCTCTGATATCAAACTTTAAGTAACTTCAAGATGAGGGCTGAAGGTAGTAACTTCTTTGTTTTGACCTCTCACCAATGTTTTACATAGTTCTTATATTGTAAGCACTTGGTAAGTGCCTATTCAACGAGTAGTGATTCCTTTAATTAATTATAAATGAGTAGTCTTTGGAATAATGTAACATCTAGTGCAATACACATTTGGTTCTTGGCCGGTGTTCAAGAATATTTATTGAATAAAAATCAGTCTTCAGGGAGTCTTCTTACAATAATAGCTATAAATATCCTTTTCCACATAATTTCTGCGTAATTTAGAATAATTTTTATGATTTAGAATGATGTTTATCTTCCCAAAATAATTGTTTTGTTTTGCTTTTTGTGTAACAGTAGCATAGTTGTTGCTTCTGATAATAAGATCACATTTGTGTAGTTAAAACAGTAATGGATTTAATGTTAGATCAGATTACATCACTATCTTGGGCTTAATTTTTCTCTATCTGTAAATGAATGAATTAGGCTAGATTTCAGGTCTAAAATTATGTAAATATATTTTGTTGGCTCTGTTTCCTCTCTCTATATATAAAGACATATCCTGTTGTCTCTGCTTCTCCGGAGAACCCTGGCTAATATGATCTCTGTTTTTCTTTTTTGTAAAAACTATAATGTAGATGGTGGTAATCCTAAGCACTTTGAAGGACTAAAACAGGAGATAGGGGACCAGAGAGTGATGGGAAGTGCCATTTCAAATAGAGTAGTCAGAGAAGAGCTTTCTGAACAGATGACATTAGAGCAGAGTCTTGAGAAAAAGTAAGGGAGTGAGACATAAGGATATCCTAGGGGTAGGGGTAAGTGTATGTTTGTAACAGCTTCATTCATAATTAGTCAAAACCGGAAACAGTTCAATGTTCATCAACTGATAAACCAATAAACAACTTATGGTACCTCTATACAATGGAATCTAGCCAGCAATAAATAGCAACAAATTATGGATGACCACAGCATGAATATATCTCAAAAGTATTATACTACATGAAAAAATTAAGCCATAAAAGAATACATACTGTCTGATTTTATTTTTACAACATCTAGAAAAGGCAAAACTATAGGAACAGAGAACAGATCAGTGGTTGGCAGAGATGGGGGCAAGAATTTTCTATAAAAGACACAAGACTTCTGGGAGTGATGGAAATATTTTATCTTGATTGTGGTGGCAGTTACACATCTATATTCATTTGGCAAAACTTAAACTATACATTCAAAAAGGGTGAATTTTACTGCATGGAAATTATATCTCACGAAATCTGCCTTTAAAAAATTATTTGTAAATTACAGAATATGAAGTAAACCTGATGCCCACTGAAGGCATGCCATTTGTGTTTTATGACTTTCTGTTGTCCTTGGAGATGGAAATACACCTTGTTCCAGTTTGAGAAGCATGGGGCTAAGAGAATTCTCCAGATAGTTAATCATGCTACTTATGTTAGCTAATTTATGAACAATTTCCACTGTAATGAATTACTTCTTAGCATAAATTATGGAAGTCTCAGAAAGCAGTAGTTCCTTGAGGAACACAGGTAAACAATGCTCTAATCACAAACTAAAACCAAAAGATACTGTTAACAGCATGATCAGGGATACAGTTTCATATGATTTGAGAAGGGAGCTTTAATTGCCAGTGTCAGAATCAAGACCTGAATCAGGCTATTGCCATGTTTCATCAAAAGTTCATTAAATATTTCTCTCAGTGTTTTCATCATCTTCTAAATTTTCCTTATTCCAGGCAGAAAGGAAAAAAAATCAGCCAAATCACCAGTCTCTTCCTTCCTAGGGTTTTAAATTATATGCCAAAATCCCTAAAGAAATAAATGTTGAGTCTCACCAAAAGATGTAGATGATTAAGACTTGAGAAATACAAAGCAGCTAATTTAGCACTTGAGCAAAGATAGAAAAGATTAGTAAAACAGAATTCCTCAAGCCACCCCCCACTCCCCAGCCCCCACTTTTGTTGGTCACACCAACAAAACTTACCCTTAAAAAGTTTCTTAACATGACTGCCTCCCAGTCGCTCAGAGTTATGGATTCTAGCAGCTTTACAGGGAAGACAAATGCTTAATTATCACTTAGCAAGCCCGTTGAGAGTAGTGGGGCCAGATGCAAAGGTCCAAGGGAAATTCCAAGAGAGCATCAGACTTTGGTATACCTGAAATACACACTTTTTGTGGTCATCACTTCTTTCCCTCTTCCTTCTAGCCATAGCATTAGTTTAAAGGTGGAAAGAAAATAATGACTTTGGCTAGGCTTCAGAGTGCCTATAATTCCTATTCATTCAAAGCATTTAACCCATTTGGAGAATCCTGCCCAGGAGCAGTCTTAGGCAACAGGGTTGTATCGTCTCAGAGATCCAAGATACTCCTGAGAGTTCAAATATAAGGCTATTTTTTTTTAACCATTTGGTTACCCTATTGGGTAAATAACCTAGGAGTGGAATGGCTTGGTCATATAGCATGTGTTCAGCTATATAAAAAAATCTGCCAACGTAGTTTCCAGAGGGGTCGTGCAATTTGACTTCCCCACCAGCAGTGCGTGAGAGTTCTTGTTACTTCACATCCTTGCCAACGCTTGGTATTGTGTCTTTTAAATTTTAGCCATCCTAGTGGGTATGTAATGGTATGTAAGTGTGGTTTTCATTTGCATTTCCCTAATGACTAATGATGATGTGCATTGTTTCATGTGCTTATCAGCCACATGAATATCTTTTTTTGTGAAGTGTCTATTCAAATCCTTTGCTCAGTTTTTATTGGTTTTCTTTTTATTTGTGTATGTGTGTTCGGGGAAGTGGTCTTTTTATTATTGAGTTGTGAGATTTCTCTGTATATTCCAGATACAACTGTTTTATCATGTATATGTTTTACAACTATTTCCCCCCAGTATCAGACTTTCTTCTCCTTCTGACATTCCAATTTTATGTATGTTAGACCATTTAATATTATCCCACTGCTCTTGGATCCTCTGTTCTCTTTCTTTCGGGTTTTTTTTTTCCCTTTGTATTCCAGCTTGGATAATTTCTGTTCACCTTTTCAAGTTTACTGACTCTTCCCTTGGCTGTGTCCTTCCTGCTGAGGAGCCCATCTAAGGAGTTAATCTGTGATATTCTAGTTTTTATTTTTAGCTCTTCCATTTGACATTTTTGGTAGGTTCCCTCTCTCTGCTGCAATTCCCCATCTGTTTGTGCATGTTGTGCCTTTTTCCACTAGACCTTTAATATATTGCTAATAGTTATTTTAAATTTCCTATATAGTATTTCCCACATCTGGATCATCTCTGATCCTGGATTTGTTGTCCGCTTTATCTTTTGACAATTGGTTGCTGTTTAATTGCTTTTATTGTGTGTTTCGTAACTGTGATTGAATGCTGTATATTGCTTGTAGAAGAACACTATGTATTTTGCTAAATAGTATTTACTCCTGGAAATGGGCACACCTCTTCTACTGTTAAGCATGGGTGATTGAGTCAACCAGCAGTTGAGCAGAGTTTGGATTTTTTTGTTGCTGCAGTCACCTTTAGGGCACCAGACTTTGATTTTCTCCAGTAGAAGCTGATGTTACCTTGTGCTTATGGTGGGGTCTGTGGTGCTGGTGGGTTTTTCTTTCAACGTAGAGATGCCTGCATCACAGAGAGGGCATCTCTCTCTGTGCTCTTGCTTTTCTCCCAGCAGTAGAATGCTGGTTCTTGTGTTGTTTCTTGGATGTGGGGCTTGTGGTGAGGACAGGATGGAAGTTTCTCAATTCTTCTTGTGCAGCCTTAATCTTAGGTGGCCCTGTGCACATGGGCCTTGAGAGTGTGGCCTTCTCTGTGTACTGACTCATCCTCCTGTGGAACCAAACTTTGCCTTGTATCTGTGGGGTCTTGGGCTTTAGCAGACTTACACCAAATCTGGGCAAGAGGGTTTTCTGCTTCTCCCCTAGTAGCATAAGCTTTTGTTTAGTATAAGATAACGTTCTGAGGAGGTGGATGGGGTTTTATATATGTGCCACTGAGGCCCATGCTCACCCTTTAAAATTCATTAAAATTTTGCCTGTTTTCTTCTTGCCCACTTTTATAGGGGCCACCTCTTTCTCCATTGCTCCGTCAGTGGTGAGATAGTTTGTGTATCCAGTCTCTCCTGAGAGGCTTTTGTTACTCTGGAATTTGTTTACTTGGTGCCTTGTAACCCCAGCTCTCTGATGGGCTCAAGAAAAGTTATGATTTTATAGGTTATCTGGAGTTTTCTCATTCTTCAGTTTGGAGCAACATTCTCTTGTGGTTTTCTACATCCTAAAGCAGAAGCAGAACTCCAAAATAATTTTTATATATTGGGATGAGTTTTTATGATAAAATATGAGTCTGTAAAGGAGTAATCTGTTGATGGCACGCTGTTTTGTGGCACATTCCTCAAACTGTCTGGCACATATGTTCTTCTCTGACACTAGGGGAACTTTTGTGGAAAGTTTGAGAAGTACTGAATCTTAGGCCAAGCAAACAAAGGCAGAAAAATTCACCTTAAAGTATTGGTGAGTCATCAGTGACGTAGACACTTGTAGGTTGGCCACTCATTTCCAAACCCCTTCCATGTCTACCTCTATAGAAAGATGCCTGGAAAAGGTAAATATGGTTGATTCTTGTTATTGGCAAAAGGTAGGTTCTGCAAAGTTGCCAGGAATCCTGAACCATTGCTCCTATGGGAAATATGTGCGCGTGCGCGCACGCACACACACACACACACACACACACACACACACACACACACACACAC
>NW_021697116.1:0-1419 GCF_005190385.1 Monodon monoceros | reverse complement strand
TGCTCAACATGACTAATTATTAGAGAAATGCAAATCAAAACTACAACAAGGTATATCACCTCACACCAGTTAGAATGGGCATCATCAGAAAATCTACAAACAACAAACGCTGGAGAGGGTGTGTTGAAAAGGGAAACCTCTTCAACTGTTGGTGTGAATGTAAATAGATACAGACACTATGGAGAACAGTATGGAGGTTCCTTAAAAAACTAAAAATAGAATTACCATATGATCCAGCAATCCCACTACTGGGCATATATCCAGAGAAAACCATAAGTCAAAAACACACATGCACCCCAATGTTCACTGCAGCACTATTTACAACAGCCAGGTCATGGAAGGAACCTAAATGCCCATCGCTAGACGAATGGATAAAGAAGTTGTGGTACATATATACAATGGAATATTACTCAGCCATAAAAAAGAATGAAATGGAGTCAGTTGTTGAGACGTGGATGGATATAGAGACTATCATACAGAGTGACGGAAGTCAGAAAGAGAAAAACAAATACCGTATATTAACGCATGTATGTGGAACCTAGAAAAATGGTACAGATGAACTGGTTTGCAGGGCAGAAGGTGAGACACAGATGTAGAGAACAAACCTATGGACCCTAAGGGGGGAAACCCGTGGTGGGGTGGGGATGGTGGTGTGCTGAATAGGGATTGACATGTATACACTGATGTGTATAAAACTGATGACTAATAAGAACCTGCAGTATAAACAAACAAACAAAAAACAACTAATACTAAACTTTCTTTGGGTTTTTTGTATGGAAATATGTTAATATAAATGTTTCTTTCAGACATTACATGGAATATCTAAAAATCTTGTATGTTCTGGTACAATGTTATAAGCCATAATTCTAGTTATTACTTTAAAATGTATATCTCAGAAATAACTAAATTTCCTTGTCAAATGCATTATCATGAACTTTCATCAAACCTTTAACCGTGGTCATTTTTAAGTCTTTTGTCATTTACAGACAGTTCTGGGTGTACTCTGATGCTTTTGCAAAAATGTTCCTATAAGAGGTTTTCATCTTCAGGGAATTCATGGAAAAGACTCTGACAAGTACAGGTTTCTGGTAACTGACTATACTGCTGAACTGAAAGAATAAGCATTTTCAGAACACTAATGGAAAACCGACGAATTCATAAAAGTGCTAACAAAGATCAAGATTTTAAAAAAATTAATTACATGGGACTGAGTGAACTGATGAGGCTGATTATAATTTTTGTGACTTTCTGTTTGAATAAAAAGAAAAAATCCCACAAGGACTCAGAGGCAAAAAATATACAAATCAATTTTTACTGCAAGTAAAGAAGCTGTTACCATGGAGGATTACTGGACTGTCAATATTATGACATAGCAAGAGTGTGTTTCGTGTTTGGTAATTGCAATCCTTGTTGCTCTTG
>NW_021697115.1:0-1122 GCF_005190385.1 Monodon monoceros | reverse complement strand
GTTATCTGATTTTGTTCATCTCTTAGTTATTCCTATGCATTACAAGACTCAGAAAGTGGTTATCTGATATCTTATATGTTTGTGTTTGATGTAGAGCCTAAAAATAATTTTTAGGACTATATGACTTCATGTGCAGTACCTATTACAGTCTACTTTAAAAGTGGAGTGTGCCTGTATACACAGGAAACATAATATTCTACACAACAGAACTAGGTAATGCATGCAATAATTTGGGAGAAAATATTGTTTTAAAGTGAAGCAAACTTTGTCTCTTCAGATATGTGGGTTATTCTGACTGAAATTTTAAAGAAACTAAGACATGACTGGGCAAGAGAAAAGTGACACTTGCATACATGCAGAAATATAAGAAAGTTGAGGAACCTCTTTACTTAACTAGTACAGACACTAGGACCCAATAATTTTAAAAAGTTTTAAAAAGCATGATTTGTTTTTGGCGCTGATTATTACCATTACATGCAAACTGCATCTTCCCACAAGGTGAAAGGGGTGCTTGATAACAGTTTTAAAGACTGGGAATATATAACCATTCTCTTTCATTTCTGGTTTGATGGATGAGTGTGCTACAGATAAGACAGGAAGGCAAACTCAACCAATTAGTATATCCATGTAAGTTGCTTCTGGTTAGAATACGATCCAATCTGACAATGTTTAGGGTCCTCTTCATTATCTCTGAATTATTCAGAAACTGTTTTGCAAAGAAAAACAATGTTTGTGGATCTAGATTCAGAAAGAGATAAAAAAGGACATCCAAAGAAAAATGCCTGACAATTATACGAAATAATAAAAATACAAGCTTAGTCAAGTATGCGGCGCTAAATCAATGACTGGCATTGAGCATCATGATTGATTGTTTAGGGCAATCAGGACCCACCACACAGAGCTATAAATTAGGTCAAACTCCTGAGGCTCATGTTATCTACAGGAAAATAAGATCTCAACAAACCTGAGGTTCTTCTTTAGGTAGGGAAAGGAGGGCAAGAAGTTGTGCTGGTTTGGCAGCTGAGAAAATTTTCTGCAGCTCTTGAGAGTTCTCTTTGTGTCTCAGTTTTCCATCTCTGTCAAATGAAAAATCCTTCCTAAAGCAGTGTATTGTTCAGTGAC
>NW_021697114.1:0-18552 GCF_005190385.1 Monodon monoceros | reverse complement strand
CCCTTTTCTCCACACCCTCTCCAGCACTTATTGTTTGTAGATTTTTTGATGATGCCCATTCTGACTGGTGTGAGATGATACCTCATTGTAGTTTTGATTTGCATTTCTCTAATGATTAGTGATGTTGAGCATCCTATCATGTGTTTGTTGGCAATGTGTATATCTTCTTTGGATAAATGTCTATTTAGGTCTTCTGTCCATTTTTGGATTGGGTTGTTTGTTTTTTTGATATTGAGCTGCATGAGCTGCTTGTAAATTTTGGAGATTAATCCTCTGTCAGTTGCTTCATTTGCAAACATTTTTTCCCATTCTGAGGGTTGTCTTTTCACCTTGTTTATGGTTTCCTTTGCTGTGCAAAAGCTTTTAAGTTTCTCAGATATAGTCTTGTACATACAATCACTAGATTTATGAAAAAGGTGACACCACAGTGAAAAGAATTTTCAATAACTTGTGCTGAGCCAATTATATATGCATCTAAAAAATGAATTATGACTCCCTACCTCACACCATCTACAAAACTCAACTCTAAGTAGATTATAGGTCTCAATGTGAAAGAAAAAACAATGAAGCTTCTATAAAATACAGCAGAATACGTTCATAACCTAGAGGTGAGCAAAGATTTCTTAAACAGGACCAAAAAGATTATTAACCCTAAGGAAAATGTTCATTGGCTTATATTAAGATCAAGAACCTCTGTTCATCAAAAGATACAAAAAAGATGGCAACTTCAGGGTAGGAGAAAAACGTGCAACATTACCTGGCAAAAAAACTGGTATCCATAATATATAAATAACCCTATAAATCAATAATAAAAAGAGAGACAATCTAGTAGAAAAATAGGCAAAGTGTAAATAGGTACTTCACAAAATAAGATATCTAAGTGTCCAATAAACATGAAAAGATGCTTGGCTTTTTTAATCACCAGGGAAATGCAAATTTAAACTACAATGAGATATTTTCAAACATCACCAGAATGGCTACAAAGAAGAGTTTAAAAAAAAAAAAACAACTAAGTGTGGATAAGAATGTGGAAAAAATGGAATTCTCATAAACTGTTGTTAGGAGTTTAAATTGGTTCAACTACTTTGAAAAGCAGTTTGACAGTATTTAGTCAAGCTAAAATATTCATAGCCAATGACACAGCAATTCTACCCAAAGATATAAACCCAAAAGAAATGCATACACAGGTGCTACATAAGAAAGGTACCTGAATGTTAATAATCGCACTACTTGTTACAGCCAAAATCTTGAAGTAACCAAAATGTCCATCCAATACATTGGATAAATTATAGCTTACTCATATAGCAACATAATTACTACAAAGAAATAATTTTTAAAAACTATGCTGCACACAGTAACATGAATGAATAGAAAACACAATGTTGAACAAACAGAGCCCTCTACAAAGGGCAACATACTATGTGGTCCTATTTATGTAAAGCTCAAAATGGAAAATTTATTGATGGTGGTGGAAACAGGGTATTGTTCTCTTGGAGACAAGAAGAAATTGGGGAGAGGGCAGCCCACAATTGTCTCTGGTGGTTGCATAATACTCTCTATCTTGAGCTAAGGAGTAGCAAAATGGATAGCTGGTGACTGGAAAATTCACTGAGCTGTGTTGTGCTTTCAGGATTTGAACACTTCTATTTATTTAAGTTACACTGGCATAAAAAAGTTAAGTTAAAAAGGTAGAATATGAGCTTTCTAAGCAAATAAAAAGGAACAACAACATTTCAGACAGTGTAAAACTACAAACTACTGCAGGTGATTTTTTTTTTTTTTTTTTTTTTTTTTGCGGTATGCGGGCCTCTCACTGTTGTGGCCTCTCCCTTTGCGGAGCACAGGCTCCGGACGCCCAGGCTCAGTGGCCATGGCCCACAGGCCCAGCCGCTCTGTGGCATGTGGGATCCTCCCGGACCGGGGCACGAACCCGTGTCCCCTGCATCGGCAGGCGGACTCCCAACCACTGTGCCACCAGGGAAGCCCTGCAGGTGATTTTGATGGGCTTTCAGAAGTAGTGCTATATTTGCCCTGCCTATCACCTCTGGAGCCAGGGATTGGCATTTCATGCAGCCAGGTTTACTGGCTGGATCGAAAACATATAGCCTGTCTATGCAGGCATCCTAGTCCAATCACCTAAGTAGTATCAGCCTCTAATGTTGTTCAGGGGTACCTCTCCACACCTGGACTTTAGTTCAATTTCATCTGTGAGATGGATAAAAGAGTATATGTGTGCATTTACTTTTGTGAATGGGGATCCTGATCTCACTGAAGAGTATTGCTGATGCTGATGGAAAAGCTATAATAGATTTGACTAGTTGTCAAATCTGAGTCACAAGTCTGTTTGAAATTAGTTTCCTCCCTGCCTCATTTACTTCCTTCATTCATTTATAGATCCTTCCTTCCTTCCTTCCATCCACGCATGTACATATGTCCACCTAACTGTCCATCCATCAGTCCATTGATGCATTGATCCACTCATCCATCCATCCACCCACCCATTCCTTCATCTACCCATTCATCCATCCATACATCGAACTAGCAAAGTAGTTAAGAGCATGGCCCTGGAGCCATTCTGCCTGAGTTTGGATCCCAGCTCTGCCACCCATTATCTATATGACCTTGAGTTCAAGGACAAAGAGAGATGAGTAAAAGACGAGGTGGAAGAAGTAGGCAGGCATCAGATCATCTAATTCTTTGTAGAACATATTAGGGAGTGTGGGCTTTATTCTACCTACAATGGGAAGCCATTAACAGGGTTTAAATAGGAGTGGAATAAAGTAACAACTTCCTATCGCCTTTCTTCCCCTACCCTTTCTCTCTTTTTAATGGAATTAAAATTCAGGTAATTTGAGGATTCCTGTTATTCTGGACTCCACTTACTTGATACTTCAGTGTATTAAGGACGAGTGATGAATCACATAAAAACTTGAGTACTAAGTGGTTAGGAGTTAGGACTGCGGCTAGAATTCTTCCTCTATACCTTCTCAACTAAGTCCTTTAACGTCACCAAGTCTCTATTATTATGATGATAATAATAGTAATTTATATCTGTAGAAGTGAGTAAAGATATAGTGAGAGGATTCCCATAAAACACTTCGCATAGTGCCTGGCATATAATAAGCACTCAATAAATGGTAGCTATAAAATGTTGTGCAGAATACAAATATGATGTGTAATTTTCCCCCAGATCTTGAATTTAGTACAAGGTTTAGCTTGTGTGAAATCTTATTCACTTTAACCTCTTTCATGAAGGTATCAGTTCACCTGGACGATTATAGAGCAGCATCTCATCATCTTATGTTTAACCAAATGACAAAATGTGCAGAAATTCCAGGAAATTAAGATTTATGATAAGAGTGAGCTAGGTAGGGCTTCCCTGGTGGCGCAGTGGTTGAGAGTCCGCCTGCCGATGCAGGGGACACGGGTTCGTGCCCCGGTCCGGGAGGATCCCACATGCCGCGGAGCGGCTGGGCCCGTGAGCCATGGCCGCTGAGCCTGCGCGTCCGGAGCTTGTGCTCCGCAACGGGAGAGGCCACAACAGTGAGAGGCCCGCGTATCGCAAAAAAAAAAAAAGAGTGAGCTAAGTGACTCCTAGAAGTTAGCTTATAATTGAAAAATGGTCTTACTGACATGCTCTGTATTTGTGCTTTTTCTTGGTCCTCTGGCTGAAACAACTAAGAGTTGCAGGAAAACAGAACCTGGATCCTCGACACCTTACCTCTTGGCAAAATAATTGTTTCTGGATCCACTTACAGGTCTATGAAAGGTTTCTTTCTTAGCCCAAAGAGAAGAAAAGAATAGGAAAAAAAATGAATTCTTTGGAAAGGAGTATCCAGTTTGTGGTATATATTAGTAATGTAAAACCAAATGTGAAATATTTTTAGCTACCTTTTGGGGGTGGTGTGGCTGCAGCATTGGGAGGTACAGTGGAAGATAAAGAAAGAGGAAAATTCTAGTTGGGTGGTAAGTAGTCCAAGGCAGGGCAAAGGACAGCACATCCAAGAAGCAATTTCTGCATGCCCTTATTGAAATTTCCTTTATAAGGAAAATTATTCTAAGAAGCGACACATTAAGAGACTGTCATACAGCAAATTTAGCATGGATATAAATAATTGCCTGTTCAACCATGTGAGATGGGCACTGGAGGGTTATGCTGGGATAGAGGCTGATTAATGAGCAGCTGGGATGTGCCTCACTGAAGACCCAGCAAGTACTGTGTGCCATCACATGACCCTGGATGACATCTTGACCTGAGGCTCAGAGCCTTAACCAGAGCTGGGGAGCTGGCAAAAGGGGCTAAAAATAAGTAACCCTAAGTCCAATAAATACAAAATTAAGGAAAGAGGACAGGCCAAGACGTTCTTTCTTGTCTTTCATACTCAGTATATGACTTATCTTAAAAACTCAGTGATTATCTGTCGGTGTTAGGATAAAATGCAAATACTTTAGCAAAACATTCAACACGTCCCAGTCGGCCCCTACTCTATTCTCCTAACTTTCCTCTGACCTATGACTGAATGCTAAAGGCAGCCATAGTTTCTACCTCTTCATCAAATAAAACACCCCTGCTTGTATCTACACATGTTAAGCTCTTGGGTTTCCCTCTTCGCGGAGTCCATTGAGTCATCCTCCAAAGCCCATCCCTTTGCTAAAGGCACTTCCCTCTATCCCTGCCCAACTTCCACTTCCTTTGTGTTTCCATAGACCTTTTATTTCCTCTACCTGCTCGGAATCCCCACACTTGATTATGAACCTACAAAAAATAGGAATCCTGATTTAGTAATTTCTGCATTCTTCATGGTTCTCACATGGCCCGCCTTCCACGGACACATGCCCACATTCCCTTCCTTGGTTTCCTTCCCCCTCGTGCCTCCCTTAACATGCTTTTCTTCTACATGGTTTCTATTATGCCCCACTTCATGCACTTTTAATAAAACGGGATGAGGGATGTCCGCCAGCTTTTGCACAGCACATGTCTCAGCACTCTTGCTGTGACAGGGGCACTTTGGAAGGCTCCACACATGCTTCACCCACTGCTTTAAAATAAATATTGCAACCTGAAAAATAACCCAGTCCTCTGCCTTCTCTCTCCCAGTTTTCTGAAATCCAAATATAGGTGTTCTCTTAATAAAAAAATGAGGAACTTTATAAAGGAAGCAGATTAATTACACAAATGCACAGAAAAGAAAACCCAAATCTGATATGTACCCAAAATACAGTAGGTAATCCTCCTCTGTAGATCAACTGCCAACCAACAACTAGTCCTGCCGGGGGGGGGGGGTCACTTACCCACCCCCCACACGCCTCATTTACCACACATGGCCTTCAGCAGGAGCACTAGGACTTAGTGCCCATTTCAGGTCCGTGTCACACTCTGTCACACGGCACATACGGCCTCAAGGATTGCAGAACAGTGTTAACAATGTGTACCCCCCCCGGATGGTGGAATTAAGGGAGATACAGGGGGATATCGAGGGAATAATCTATTGACAATCATGCTTTTGCCAACATGGGCTTTGAGAGGATGAAGATTTATATTAGTGAACAAAATAGAGTTAAATCCCTAATATTTTTGTCTATATATAGCTCCATTCAATCCTCTTACAGAGGAGGTGCATGATAAGGAGCATGGCTCTCTCCTACCCAGGATCACGTGGGCAGGTTTGTGCAGAGGGCCCTCTCAGCGCACAAACAGAACACCAGGCCCCAAGAAGCATATCCTCAAGCATCGTGTAAATAATTTAGGAAAAGGTCAAGCTTCACACAGGTACTGGGCTGAGATTTACCAAACAGACAGGAAACTAAAGGATAAGGCATTACATATCAGACGAGTAACAGCTGGCTGGAAAACTTGAAAAGGACATAATCTGAATTATAAGACACTTGGGGAATTTAGTTCAGCAAATTAGAAGGTGAGCAGCCTAGAAAGGTAAGCTATTTACTTCAGAATATTGCAGTGACCATGTACAAGAACTGTTCTAAGCTCCTTACAAGTACCTTCTCATTTAATCTTCATAACAATTCCACAAGGTAGGTAGAGTTATTATCATCCCCACTGTACAGATGAGAAAACTGAGGCACAGAGGAGTGATGTAGCTTGGTTCACAGAGCTAAGAAGAGGCAGAGCCAGGGTTTAACAACAGTTTGGGTCCAGAGTCCCTGTTATCAAGCCACTCAACAGACATCAATTTCCCTCTATGGAAGATTTTTAAAGCAGAAAGTTAATACTTTCTAGAACGCCTGTTTACTGGGATTTAAAAATAAATTTAATTCCATTTCTTCTCTGATCCATTATTTTAATGAAGACTTGATCTTGCTAACTAAGGTAATTTTTGGATATGCAGTTCTTAGAGTTGGTAAGAACACTGCATTTTCCAATTTATCTATGGTAGACATGTATTCACATGAAAATGTTACTGTTTTCATGCCAGAGGAAAAAAATCAACAATTCATAGACTCTTAGGGACATGTTATTTGTTCACTGGTTTAATAGATCCTTGTCTTAATAAAGAAGATACAAAATTTGTCTCTTTTAATGCAAGACTAATATCCTGGATGATTAAGAAAATCAAACTAATCAGACCAATCTATTTTTTGTCAAGCAATTATATAACGCTTAATATATACCAGCCAATGTTCTCCATGCTTTACAATTATTAAATCATTTAATTCTCATATGAGACAGGTTCGATTCTCATCTCTATTTCACAGGCGAGGAAAGTCAAGGCACAGAGAGGCTAAGTGATTTGTCTGCAGTCACACAGCCAGAGAGAGGCAGAGGCAGAATGTAAGTGTACGAGGCATTCAGCCTGCAGAGGCTATTCTCTGAACAAAATATGTGTGTAATCAGTGTACTTGGAGGTCTCCTTGCCCCAGTGGCTTTTTAACTGCACAGTTGCTGCTGCTGCTGTCCTAACCATTACGCAGCTAGAACTTCCCCAGTGTTCACATAATAAAGTCATTGAGCCCCTCTGACCCTGACGGATCACACACATACCCATGACTATCCCAGATGTCTCAGATTTAGTATAAGTAGCCAAATTATACTACTTCTGTTCATTAAAAATAGCCCTTATGCACTCTGATTTCTTTAAAATATTATGTTAGGACTGGATTTCTATTTCACAGAAATAGCCTCAAAAACAAACAAACAAACAACCAGGTATTTGGTGGTATTTTGGGAAATATATTTGAGTAAAATGTGGCACATTGACCAGGGTGTGTTCCCAGAGTACATCTCATTGTCTTGAACACACAGACATCCTAGAAGTGAATCTGGTTTTGCAGTTGATAAAATTATTTTCACTATTAAAGAGCACTAATAAAATTAGGTTTAAGCTCTTGTTACTGCTTTAATGAGACTAGTTTTTCATCTTATAGATTGCGGGCTAATTAGTATTCCAAGGAATGAAACATTGGCTTCTTGTTCCTGGGCCTCTGGGATGGCCACACATATAGATTCTGCCTCAGAAATGTGTGTCTGTGAAGAAGTCAGACAAATTGATGGGTAAAGCTATATTTTAACCCTTCGTTATCCACACTCTTCTTATACTGAATGTCTACTACTTTCCGCCCCTGGTCTTGCTGACATATAATGATAATTAACTCCTGAAGTTTCTATTTTCAGGTGGTTGTTATCCAATCACAGACAGCCTCCAGTTGAATTTGTCCTAAACCAAATTCAACAAAGGTTATTTTGGCCTTCAGCTTCTTGGCCATCATTGTTCTCTTTCTTTCCTTTTTTTTTTTTTTGCGGTACACGGGCCTCTCACTGTTGCAGCCTCTCCCATTGTGGAGCACAGGCTCCGGATGCGCAGGCTCAGCGGCCATGGCTCACGGGCCCAGCCGCTCCGCAGTATGTGGGATCTTCCCGGACCGGGTCACGAACCTGTGTCCGCTGCATCGTCAGGCGGACCCTCAACCACTGCGCCACCAGGGAAGCCCTCTCTTTTTAAACCCTCACCAAGAAGAGGTCATTTTAGATAAGAACACATCTTAATGAAGAAACGAACTAAGGATGAGACTAAAAATAAGATGTCCATAACTTCAGGAGAAAGATTCTGATGAAAATTCTCAACCCTTCCTTCCATATGAAATAAAAGTTAATGCTCCAGACACTTTCATTCCCCTTCTTTGCAGACAGTTATTTTATTTTACTTTTTGGTCTTGTTCTTGATATTTTGAAACAGTTTTCTCCCTCTCCCATGACAAATGCATTCAGGAACTTTCATTTTATAAAAATTCCCCAATTCTCTAAAAACAGAGAGTGTTTCTGATATCACTACCATTCACTTACACATACACGTGATCAGGACATCTCATACGGTCACTGGAATGTACATAAGATACCCAACATGGCACTATGTTTCCTGGTAAAAAAGACATTATATCTAGCATGTATATATGCATACGGATTCCTTGTGAATGCTTTCAAGATTATGTGACAGCCATTAAGGCCTCAGAGGGGACAAAAATAATGACAACAGCCCACTAGCACTGGATAATTGTTTTTCTTCTCAATCTCACTGCTCTTTCTTGTCTCCTTCATAGATCTGCTTCTTTTTGTTTTTGTTTGTTGGGGCGGGGAGGGGGCGCTTTTTTCTGCCCAAGGCTCTGTTCCCATCTTTCTTTTCTTCTCTCTCTTCGCTCTTACCCTAAAAGAACTCATCTAGTCCTAAAGCTTCCATGCTCACAGTTGCCAAAACTCTCTTTTTGAGCCCAGAACTTTTCCCTGAGTTTCAGACAACCAGCTCCTTACTGGACATGTCCGCCTGGATGTCCCTTAGTCACCTCACACTCAAAATAACCCAAACTGAATTCACTCTCTCTGTCTGGGCTGGGATCCCCGTCTCAGCTGTCTCCTCCGGTCAGTCGTCCAGGGTAGCCTGGACTCCTCTCTCAGTCACCTTAATATCCTGAATATATTCCCGCCTTTCCCTTCCCACTGCCACTGGGCTGGGTTCAAGTGTTCATCACTGCTGTGCCAGATGGTGATAAAAGGCCTGAAAATGGCCCCCCACCCTTAAGACAGATTCATTTTCCTCACTGCCACGCATGAGGAGTTCATGAATATCTAACTATAGCCACGGCAAGATACAGATAGAGCAGTAATAAGCATTTAAACCTAGTTTTATTAGTGCTTTATCATGGTGAAAATAATTGAGCCACTCTGCTTAAAATCCCTCAAAGTCCCAACTCCTCCCAAAGTCTTTACCATGTGTACCCTGCCTAGCCCTGAAGACACCAATTCCACATTTTTAAAAATAAAATTTCCAGAATGTATTTATCAAGTGAGAGGGAGAAAACAGTTTCAAATTTTGAGAACAAAATAGAATGACCAAAACAAATCAAATCAAATAAACTGTTTGCAAGACTTCTAGACTTGAACATACACTTTTCTTCTACTTGAAACACCCAGCCTCATCTCATTCCCCTACTTGGTGGTAACTCCAAAGGTCTTTCAAGACCCAGCGCAGCTGTTACCACCTCTATGGGATGTCTTGCCCCCATTATCTTTAGGCCGACACGTCTAAGTGTCTCCATCTCACCCTCTGTCAATTCCCCAATCCTATGTCTGCTTTTGTGTCTCTCCATAGAAATTCAAAGACCCCGGAGACCCAGGACTACTTCTCTGTCTTTGTACTTAGAGTTTCCAAACATGTCTGTTGAATGCATAGTTAGATGTGAAGTGGTACCTGTCCCATGGGGCAACATTACTGAAGTTGCAATATTCAAAAAGTCTTCATTTCCTTACACTGAAATATTGCCCTGAAATCTTGTATTCTCACCAGTGCCAGTTAATCACTAAACATTTCTCCCCACGGACAAAACAAAACATGATCACAGGGAAGGCTGCACAAAGACCACGCCCACATATTTCAATGCCTGGGCTAAAATAAGCATGTAAGTGTGTAGGACTCATCATCATACTGTCCCAGGAAACACGCCCTCCCGTGTTTAGAAATACTCTTGCTTGGCTTGATTCAGGCTGCTCCTCATTCCAGGCCTACATGAGTCACTGGAGAAACATCCTATTAGAGTGCCCCCCATGGACTGGCTTCCTTTGCATGTTTGCAATGAGTCAGGAGGTATGAGTCACAGTTCACTCTTACGACAAAAAGAACCTGCTCTCCCTTCCTATCCATTACCAATATTTTTTGGGCTTCATTGGCACGTTTTAGAAACATCTAAGGGAGCCAGGGGCAGCTTGAGAATGAGTATTATTTATTTTTTACAAGCTACGCTACTTAAAGCACCTCTCATCAGAGCAGCAGGATACTTTGGAGGTCTGACACATCCAAAGCTCACCTGGGAGGCCGGTATCTGGCCATGTTGCCCTGCCCTGTCATCAATAGGGAGCAGGAAGGCACGAAGGAGGTAGAGGCACTGCACGAGGTCCTTCTGCACGGCTGACACTTCAAACTGGTCTCCCAGAGCCACTGTTGATAAATGGCTGGCTGGCTACTCTTTCTTGGTTATGATATGCAAATGCTTGGCTAAGGAGAGAGACATTCTCCAGAATAATCAATGGCCAAGTAGTGAACATGAAGCAAAGTGGAAGGACAGCCAAAGGACTGCAATCTTCTAGATGTCATGCAGGGCACTCAGACCCTGCCAATGGAAGAATTTTTAAGCTCCATGATAGTTATAAACAATAGAGGTTAATTCCTTTCATTCCATTCCAGAAAACATTTTAAGTGGCTATAGCCACGGAGGGCAATCAAGCATGGAACCAGCTGCAGAATAAGGTACAGTGAGTTACATACCACAAAGGAAGAATATGTAAAGGGTAGGAGAGTCCCGGGACGTGCAGGTTTATTTTCTTAGAGGAACTGGCATTTGAATTGGACCAAAGGATGGGTAGAATCTAATTCATAGTTCTGACTGTGTTTTTCATTCAGAACAATTTCCCAGCCAGGCGCATTTCAAATTCACTTACATTCAGACTCCAAATTCCATAATCAACATCTCTTGGAAGCCATTTAAATGCATGAATGTAAGTCTGCCTGCAAGGGAGATGCTTCTATGCAGTTCTATCACGAATAGTTTTACAGTGGCCCAAGAATTAAAGAGAGCAGAGACTCACTAAGTCCAGATTGCTCTGCTTTCCAGGGGATCATGGTGCAGTGAATTCTGCCTCTGCTTTAATAGAAGGTGATAA
This sequence comes from Monodon monoceros, assembly GCF_005190385.1. NCBI lineage: Eukaryota > Metazoa > Chordata > Mammalia > Artiodactyla > Monodontidae > Monodon > Monodon monoceros. The sequence continues at coordinate 7,388 of NW_021697114.1, read as the reverse complement.
AAATACTTGCCACCCACTTACCTCAGAGGAACACTGCCAGGATGGATAATGTTCAAAGCACTTTGAATTTTTAGGCAAAAAGTGCTCTGTGAAAACAAAGCTGTGTTATCATGAATGTTGGGTAAAAAGGAAGCAAAAACAATGTCTAGATCATGTGTTTAGGGGGGAAAAACCAGACACTAGATTATAACTTTCAAGAAAGTCAGCATTACACAGTCAAGGCCTGAAAGTCCTTTCCCAGGAGGTAGGACCATAACTATTCAGGGTACACTGAATATATGAAGAAATGAGGCAAATTTGGTATCTTTGATAATAGAGGTTTCTAAGAATAAAGAATCAGGAAAAGGAATTGTAAGGCAGTTTGTCCCACAATGAGGTATTGGGGACATAAATTTTGGAGGCCAAGAGAATCAGAATTGATTCTTAAAAAGTCAAGAAAAGAACACACAGAGGACACCGAGAGAAAAACCTTTCAATGCCCAAGGCCAAAAGGGGTGAGTGGTATTCAGTGATGCAGAATAAAGACAACAGAGGATAAAGGAAAGGTGTAAACAGTTAGTGAGTAACGCTCTGAATTAGATTACAGCGCTATGTAGAAGGAAGAAATTAGACTCTTAGAAGCCTTAGGTAATAGTCCACTCTCTGGTACCAAATAGACATATGTTTTCTGGGGGAATTACTTAATTTCTCACAACTTCACACAGCTGAGAGAGTCAAAGGAGAAAATATATAAAAAGTATCCTCAAAGATGTTCTGGTATCATACAAATGTCAGGGATGGTGATAACTGAGCTGAGTTGGTGGGAATGAGGAAAAATCAGGAGAAAGTCCACAAAGGAGAGTCATACTTTCTGGTGGTGGAATTTTTTCTTCTTTTTAAAATACATGCATGATACTGAAGTTGGAGGGAAGCTTCTGGAAAAGATCTAGTAACCCAGAAGTGATATAACCAGGGTTTGGACTTCCATAATAGAGAACTATTCATGACAGGTTTTCAACAAATTGAATATAGAAGATAAAAGAAACAAAGATCACATTGAGAGCCTGAGTTGGCAGAAATCACAGGAGAATAAAGTGGCCAATGAAAATGGAAAGGTGGGGAAAGAAGGTGGTAAAACGGTGAGGAGTAAGAACTTTGCTGGTGAGAAATACCAGTGGGGTTATTATGGAATAAAAGGTAAGCGTCTAATAAAATTATAAAATGAAGGGTCAAAATTTATTTGTGGAATTCTCTGCATCCACTAGTCTCACAGCAAAGAAAATGGAAACTCTCCTACGGAGAAAGAGTAGCATATGCCCTTTAATGTTTTAACAAAAGAAAATCTGCAACAAAGAAGTGTCTCCTGGGATTAGGTTTGACACCAGCAGTTCCTGTGCCTGATGTGGGAGAGTCACACATGTTTTTCTGTTATTTTCAGTAATTTCAAAAGCTTTTTGTTTTTACTCCAGGGTGATATATATGTTTGCATTTCCTTCTCCAATTTAGCTAAAATCATCCTCAGAGCGCAAAACTAAAGTCAAGTAGAAATAATTTGAGATCATTTTACTCATCAGAGGCCCCTGTGGCACAGGTTGAACAGGTGACATTGTTAAAAGTAGCTGTGATACTGTACAAAGAGTTCTTGCATAAGTCTTCCAATCCACGACCAAGAGAAGTGAATCCACGTGGAAAGGAGTTAGCATCATTATGACAGAAACATTAACTGTGGGCTTCCCTGGTGGCGCGCTGGTTGAGAGTCCGCCTGCCGATGCAGGGGACACGGGTTCGTGCCCTGGTCCGGGAAGATCCCACATGCCGTGGAGCGGCTAGGGCCGTGAGCCATGGCCGCTGAGCCTGCGCGTCCGGAGCCTGTGCTCCGCAATGGGAGAGGCCACAACAGTTAGAGGCCCGCGTGCCGCAAAAAAAACAAAACAAAAAAACAAAAACATTAACTGCTACAGAAATAACAAAAATATAAACACTAGAGCACCTGGCTGTGAGGAGTATTTGCCTGATGTGACAGGCAACACTGTAAGAGTGGCAAATACACCCCCCCACCAAGATATGACTTCATTGATAGTGGGCCCTAGAACAAAAACAACCAGTCCCAAACTTGAAGGAGTGTATGTTTCTCACACCATGTTGCCATCACTTGGTGTATTTCTCTGCCAGAGAAGGAGGAATAGGACATTCTGCTGCCCACCTCATCAGTCAAAAATGGTGGGTATAAGAAATAAATGCTGTGCCTTCCTTCTACTTGTACATTATGATTCTATATAAGTCTAAAAGCTATTTGGGAAGAGGAAGTTGGGGAGATCAGGGAAGAGAGTAGCATACATAATAGGTAATGTCAACATTCTGTATAGGAGAGGAAATAAGGAGAAACAATACTAAGGTTACATGGTTGCATGACCTTGGCTGTCCCTCTAATGTCCTTAGGGGAAAGGAACAATATGAAGATTAATGTTGCCATTTGTCATTTTACAGCCATAAGCCTGAATACATGAAGGCCTTATTCATCATGCACAGACAGCAGGCCCCTGAAATATATAAGGTATATTTCAAACAGCAAGGTCTTTGCCTACTTTGCTGAACTACTGTGGGCTCTTGAGTTATCTTCGGAACAGTAGAGGTCTGTGTGTGGCAAAGGAAAGCAGAGGGGGGCCAAAAGAAGGCTTCTATTTCAGGCCTAGAGAGGACACACACATTTATAATGTTAGAGTGTGTGTGTGTATAAATACATATACATATATTTCCCCCTCTGTCCAATTTCTCCTAGAAATTCTCAGCTACAGTAAGGGAGTGGGGAGTAGAATATAGGCAAATATACAGGCATTGTTTGAAAAGCAGTACCAAAGAGACACAAAAGATTGAGTTTTTGACATAAGTTTTAAAAATGCAGCTAACAAGATGGCGTCACAACCCCTGAAATACCGGCCAAGGAAAGGAGAGTAAAAATATGAGTATCGAGCCATGCGCCGTGGTGACCTTGCCCACAAGAACACAGTAAGGCAGAGCAGCCACCCACCCAGTTGCATGTCCTGAGAGCTGTTGTCTGTCGAGTTACCCCAAAGTGGTCTTAGATGTCCTTGATTTTGTTTTCTCTCCTAATGAAACACTTGTAGCTAATTACACTTTCCAAAATAAAGAGGTTTGTGATTTACGTTTCACAACATACATAACAGCTTTCATGTATTCTTGACAGTTCTATTTTGTTCAAGAGTTACATGCTCTCTGGGACTTTTACTTTTCTATTTTATCTTACAGTTCATTGTAAAGGCATATTCCGAGGCAGCTGTTTTTGTAAAACCGAGTCTATTTGGGGCAGTTTTGTAGTAATTAATCAGAAGTTTCCCTATTAACCCTATTCCCGCTGCTAGGCACTGATTTCCCTTAGTTGCGGCCCGATTTCTTTCTTCCCTGGGTTAATCTGCAGCCCAAGCAGAGCTGCTCAGTTGCCGTGTTGGGGATATCGGGGTTATGGCTTAATGTTTTGGGGCCCAGAAACGTGTAATTCCAGGCAGTGATTGGTGATATGAACAAAAAAAGATGCAGGCTATATGGGGAGAGGCAAGGAGAAATCTATCACAAGTGATCAGAAATTCAATTCCAAAATCTGAGAGCGCCTTGCTCTTTCTCTCAAATCCCACACCAAATGCACTGCCAGTGCAGAGGAGCCCCCTCTCAAAGGCCTGTCTTTAAAAGTCGACCTGGATCGGTCCACTGCTCTCCAGCCCCAGTGTTAGGAGCCACTGTCCTCTCACCTCACCAGCTTCTTAGCCAGTCCTCCTCATTCCATCTGTACCCACTCCACCTGCTACAGCCCATTCTCCACACAGCACCTAAAGTGGTATTTTAAAATACATCAGAGCACGCTCTTTCCTGCATCAAACCACATGCCTATCACACTTGGAACGAAATCTACCTGGATGTCATTCTGCAAAGCCCCAGGAGCTCTGACCCCTGCCCACCTCCCCAACTTCATCTCTACCACTCTCCCCTTGCCCCTCCCTCCAGATGCACTGGTCTTCCTTCTGTCCCAGCACTCACAAATCTCAGTTCCAACTGTAAGGCCTTTGCACTGGCTGTTTCCTCGGCCTGCAATTTTCTCTAATTTTCCTTGGCCACTTTCCTCCAGACGTTCAGGTCTCAGCTTAAATGTGACCTCTTCAGAGAGGCCCTCCTGGACCACCCAATCTAAAGTAGCCTCCACGCTGCTCTACCATATCACCCCGATTCTGCTCTGTGCGTGGTGTTTTCTACTACGTGATATTTTCTTCTTTGTGTAGGTTTTAATTTGTTCATTGCTATCTCCACCCCCTTGAAGTAAGGCCCCGTTGAGCAGGGGCTTTGTATATTTAGCTTACCATTGTGTTCCTGATGCTAAGCGCAGTGTGGACACCTAGAAAAGACTGCATACATATTCGGTGACCTCACACTGCCCACCATGGGAGGTACGGGAGGTCTGCTCTCCCCAGGCAATGCCTCTGAGCCTCTCAAACACTCCATTCCCTTCTTCCACTATTAAAACAAAGAAACAACCACAGCAAATCGTAAGCCATAGACTGGTCTTCTCTCAGCTAATAAAGAGAGCATAAGTATGAGATAAACTGATGGATTTCCTGCATATATTAACAGAACGCCTCAGATTTCCTCTCCTGTGTCTCTGAATTTTATTGAAGACTGGTAGACAGCTCTACTGACCATGGCTCTCAACCCTGGCTGCACACTAGAATCATCTACCTTTAAAGAATGTCAGTGCCACAGAAAACAAATGAGCAGCCTCCAGGGTCAGGGGGTTGGGGGGAGAGGTTTTCTGAAAGCGGCACAGTGAGCTTTGGGGGTGATACAAATACTCAGTGTTTTGACTGTGGTGTTGGCTGCATGACTGTATGTGTGTATGTCAAAACTCAGAGAACTGTACACAGAAAAGTAAACTCTACCGTATGTAAATTACATCTCAATAAACCTAGTTGCAAAAAACTACTGATGTCTGGGCCTAACCTACATGAATTAAATCAGACTATCGTCAGAGTACGAGCCAGGACATTACTGAAAAGCTCCCTAGTGATTCTAACATGCAGCCAGGACTGAGACCGATGCGAGTCTAGAACTTGTGGCAATAGGACAGTCACAGGAAGGGGAGGCTGGCTAGAAGCGGCAGGGCCGAAGGCCAGCTGTGCTGCCAGCTCTAGAGAAAGAATTCAGGGTTCTCAGTTCTGAGGTTTGTGAACCATGTTCTTCTGTCTCTTCGTTACAGGGCTGCCGTCCCCATCACGCAGTGAGGGACTAGAAACAACGAGTCTTTTTTATACGAATTAGACAGGCTCAGTGGGTGTGTTGTGAAGCATGGGATGTTTGTAAGAGAAGAGTGCTACAACCCACTCAGTTTGGTTTCTTTTTTTTCAAACAAAGACTTAAAATAAACAGGTGCTTATTTGTTTGGTTGGTTTTGTTTTTTGGGGTTTTTTTTTGGTAATACAGCAAATAGGCTATTTTGGGGCTAATATGAAAATCCTCTGTGAGGTGCAGATTGAGAAGAGCTCTGTCCCAGAAACCTTACTACTGATACTTCCCTCTAATCTCTCTGAGGGCAAGTGTCCTTACTATTAAACAAGGACAAAGGTTGTAATGGCCATTCCTCTCCCTCAGATCGCTCGGGAGGCTCAGAACAGCCAACCTACATGAAAGGGATCTGTCAACTGTATCCTATTAAACTAGCTAACGTGAATTGCACATTTACTGGGCTAAGCACGTTCACATCATATATTAATCCTGACAACATTATAGGTAAGACTATTACTGTCTTCAGTTAAGAACAAGGACATTATGGCTTTGCCGCCATCTCCACGCTACCAAATCCAATGGTATATGCCAAGTTATCCTTCCTGAACATCACTCAAGTTTGACGTGGTGCTCACTTTTCCCCTTGCGGGCGAGACCTCACTTCTTCTTGGCTCTTCGGACACTTGATCTCCTGCTTCACTGGTCCTTCCTCCCATTCTTAACCTCCAAACCTGGGGCTCAGTCCTGCACGTCTTGGCTTCTCTACCTGTACTCACTCCCTGGGTGATGACGTCTCATCTAGTCTCCCGGCTCTGAGTCCTCTCCCCGCAGCCAATGCGTATTTTCCACTGTCATCACCATTCAGATGTCTCACAGACACCTCAGACAAACAGCCAAGACTGGATTCTTGATTTCCCTCCTCAAGCCCTCCCCTCCCCCAGCCTTCCCTTCTGTAGTAAATGGCCAAAGGCCTTAAGGCATCTTTGACTCCTTTTTCTCTCAAACCCATATCCAATACAACAGCAAATCTGGCTGGCTCTCGAAAATAAATTCAGAACCTGACACTTGGTCACCAACTCCACCACTACCTGGTTTAGTCACATCACCTCCTGCTTCAAGTGGTCTCCTAACTAGACATCCTGTTCCACCCTTGCTATAGTCTCTTTTCCACGAAGAATCCAGAAGGATCCTTTTATAATGTAAATAAGATTATCAGTACAGGAGAGAACAGAATGTAAGCTCCCCAGGATGGGCCTCTGTCCCATCTGTTGATTTTGTACCCTAAGTGTCATCACAGGCTGGCTGGCGCTTAGCTGAATATTAGTCGAGAGGATGGATGAGTTCATGACGGCCACACGTCCTGCACCAGGTCACAGTCCTGACCCAGGATCTGCCAGACTCTGTGCCTTTCTTCCCCAGGTGGTACGGCCTCTCAGGTGGAAGAGTAAGTCACAACTATTGAGTTGTTTGAGTACTTCTAGCTTTAAAAAGATGATTTACTATTCATCTACATACTCCAAAGAAATGTTCTAGAAAAGTTCCTGTGAGACAAGCAGAGCCTAGAGTTAGACACTGAGCTTTACTACTATGTCCTTGAACACATGTACATTGTTATTATCCGCATCATAGGCCTCTTTACTCATTATACTGAAATCAAAAGCTACTAAAACCACTGAAAGAAGAATACTTGCATCCTCACTATCTTCTGGGTCTTCGGTCTGAGATTTATTCTAGAGTTTCAAGTAGCCCTCAGCTATTTATAGGTATAGACTCATTCTGAGTCTGAGTTTGAAGCTGAGCGTTCAAAATATTCTACGGTGCCACAGTGGTTAAAAATGTGGGTAAAAAAAAAAGTGGGTAAAATCAAAATAAATAAGTATGGATTAGAGAAGTAATGCTAGAAGTGATGTGCATGAATATGGTTGGCACTCTAGTCATTTACTGCAACTGTTCCAGGCTAGTTTTTAAATTTCCATGCTAAGTTTTTGCCTGTGCTTTGCTCAGATAAAGTGGCTACACAGTTGAGCTCTGGGATGGAGGTAACGTTAGTCTCCCAGTATGAGGCTATGAATGCTGTACTAGGATGATCAACAGAGACCCTTAGAAAGAGTAACTAGTTTAAC